>NW_026843643.1:0-22393 GCF_030254825.1 Meriones unguiculatus | reverse complement strand
GGATACTTGTCTTAAAATCCAACTGTCCCAAAATTCATACAATAAAATAAGTTCTGGCTTTCTGCCTCACAAAAGAGGATATCTTGATATCCAACACATTTCACACAGGATAGGCAGTAGTGAGTCATAGTTTGGTTACCATAAAAGGATGTTGAACATTTAGTATTGGAAAGTGTGGTAAGTTGAAATCTTCATTCTACATTCCCACATTAAAACCTCAGAGTTCCTCATAAACAAATGCAATTTCCATAGGTTACGTGTATTTAGCCTAAACTATTTTAAAGTGATGTTCGATACCGTGACGAGTTTTTCTGTGTTGCTTTCAGACTCCTCAATCTGTATGTACACAGAGCTGTGGTCCAGGATTCTGGAAAGTTCTACAAAAAGAAAGGCCAGTCTGCTGTTTTTCTTGTGCATTTTGTCCAGAGCAGCATATTTCTAACCAGACAGGTAGAAAAATAATACTTTTACTCAAACTGCTTGGGAATGCAGAGGGGGAAAGTTAAGAAGTGACCTTGGTGTCATAATGTAGTGCTGTTCCATATATCTCTAACACTCATCCTTAAATCCATTAATCGTTGCTGAAACCACACAATGTGTGAATTTAGAGTGGCAATTCTCATGCTATTGTGTCATATGCACCCTACTTTCAAAAACCCGCCTTTGGGTGCACGGAATGTCCATCTCAGCTCTTACAGTGTTCCATGTTATGAGCTCTCCATTAATTGTGAGTTCTCCAGTTGTCCAGGATAGATTCGTATTTCTGTGATTAACAAACCTAATGATTCTTTCTTCAAAGTAACTCCAGGAAAACTACATATCTGATTGTATCTGAATGCACAAGAAACTGAACTGCATTTACAACACAGTTGTTATTTTCAGTATCAACAATAGAAAAAAGCAAGTCTTTGTAAATGAAAACATGGCTGCCTTTTTAGGGTTGTGGTCAACTGTGTGATAACATATATAAGTAAAATCATATGGAATGAGCAGGTTGCATTTTTATATACAAACACACACACCAAGACAGCAACACATTTAATGAGAAAAGAAAGAGCCTATGTATTTGAGAGTGAATAAATATAAGGTGGGTCTGGGAGACGACTTAGAGAAATGAAAAAGAAGAGGCATAGTGAGGTAATTATATTATTTTTTAAATGAAAATTTTTACAGAAAAATAAAAAGTCAGAAAGAAAATACATTAATATAATGATGAGAATCTACTATTTATTCTATTATAAAGGCCAATCCTTAGACAACCATAATACAAACAGAATTTTTTATGTATTATTGGAAATGATCAAATGTTGAAAATTAAATATTCTTTATATTCCAAGATCTAATGCTATCATAGGTTAAATTCCTTGCAGAGTGACAGATGACTTCAATTCCTATGTTAAAAATATATGGAGAGAGCAGAGAGCCTTGCCTTGTCCCTGATTTCAGTGAAATAATGAAGTTTACAAAGGTCATGAATCAAATACCTAATAGAAGTCCTCAATTGGGATTGATTTGAGTTTCTCTCTGTTTAGGTTAATGTTGGCTATAGGGTTGCTGTATGTTGACTTTACTATGTTTAGGTATGTGCTTTGTGACCCTGATCTCTCCAAAATTTTATACATAAACAGGCATTGGATTTTTGGAATCTATGGAAATGATCATGGAATTCTTTTCCTTCTGTGTGTTTATGTGGTGGATTAAATTGATGGATTTCTATAGACTGAACCACTCCTGCATGCTGGGATGAAGCTTATTTGACAGTGGTGGATGATATCTTTTATGTGTTCTTGTATTTGTTTTGCGAGTATTTTACTGAGTATTTTGTGTCATTGTTCATGATGGAAATTGGTCTGAAGTTTATGTCTTTCTTGGGTCTTGACTGTGATGTGACTGCGTCTTCATCGAATTAATTTGTTAATGTTCCTTCTGTTTCTATTTTGTGGGATAGTTTGAAGAGTATTTGTATTTACTCTTCTTTGAAGTCTGGTTGAATTCTGAGCTGAAACCATCTGGCTCTGGGCTTTTTTGGATAAGGACTTTTGAAGACTTCCGCTATTTCCTTGGGGAAGATAGGATGTTTTATTTACCTGATCTTGATTTAACTTTGCTAAGTGGAATCTACCATGAAAATTATCCGTTTTATATAGATATGAATTTTTTGTGATGTATATACTTTTGAAGTAAGACCTAATGATTCCTTCGATTTCCATCCATCTGTCGCCCTTTTCCTTTTTTATTTTGTTCATTTGGATACTGTCTTTCTCCCTTTTAGTTACTTTGGCTAAGAGTTTGTCTCTCTGGTTGATATTCTCAAAGAATCAGCTCTTGGTTTCGATGATTCTTTGAATCATTTCATTTCTAGTATATTGATTTCAGCACTGAATTTGATTATTTCCAGCCCTCTACTCCTCTTGGCCCTGTCTACATCTTGTTGTATTATTCAAGGTCTTTCAGTTGTGTTATTAGATTGCTTGTATGAGATGTCTCAAATTCCTATATGAAGGCATTTAGTGCTATGAATTTTCCTCTTAGCACTGCTTTCATTGTGTCCCATAAGTTTGTGCATGTAGTTCCTTAATTTTCATTGAATTCTAGGACATCTTTAATTACTTTTTTATTTCTTCCATGACACCTGTCATTGAGTACAATTCTTCAGGTTCCATGTGTATGTGTAGGCATTTTGCTCTTTCTGTCATTGTTGAGGGCCAGATTTAGAACATGGTTGCGTAATTGGATCCAATGGATTATTTCAGTCTTATTGTATGTGTTAAGACTTGCTTTTTGCCTGAATATATGTTCAATTTTGGAGAAAGTTCCTTAATTTGCAGAGAAGAAGACATATTTGTGTCTGGCTGATCATTTCTGAGGACTTCTATTAGGTATTTGATTCATGACCTATATAAGGTTCATTATTTCACTGTTTAGCTTCTGTGACAATGATCTGTCACTTGGTGAGAGTGAGGTGATGAAATTTACCATTATTACTGTGTTGGGACTGATATGTGATTGAAGTTTTAATAATGTTTCTTTTACAAATTCAGGTGCCCTTCTATTTGGGGCATAGTTGTTCAAGATATTGTTGTCCTCATGGTAGATTTTTCTATGATGAGGACAAAGTATCCTTCACTTCTCTTTTGAAGAATTTCATTTGGAAGACTATTTTATTTGATATTAAGATGGTAGTTCCACTTACTCCTGGGTTCCATTTGATTGGAAAACCATTTTCAAGCACTTTACTCCAAGGTAGTGTGTATCTTTGGGGCTGAAGTGTGTTTATTGTATGCAACAGAAAGTAAGATTTTGTTTTCATAACTATTCTGTTAGCATGTGTCTTTTTATTGGATTGCTGACTCCATTGATGTTGAGAGATACTAGTCATCAATGAATTTCAGTTCCTTTTATTGTGGTGTTATTGCAGATAGTGTATTTATGTGCTTGTTTTCTTTTGATTTTTCTTCTGTTCTTATCTATATCGTGTGTTTCGTGTGTGTAGTTGATCTCATTGAGTTGGAGTTTTCCTTCTAGTAGCTTCTCAAGGTCAGGAATAGTGCACAGACATTGTTTTAACTTAGTTTTGTCATGGAATATCTTGTTTCCTCCATCTCTGTTGATTATAAGTTTTGCTGAGTACAGTAGTCTGCTCTGGCATCTGTGGTCTCTTTGCTTCTGCATGACATCCCCCCAGGGTTTTCTGGGTTTCATAGGCTCTGTTGGAAAGTCTGGTGTGATCTTAATAGGTCTGCCTTTATATGTCACTTGATCTTTTTCCTTTGTGCTTTAGATATATTTTTTTTTCTTCATTGTGTAGATTTATTGTTTTGATTATTTTACGGCAAGAAGATTTTCTTTTCTGTTCTAGTCTATTTAGTGTACTGTAAGCCTCTTGTATATTTAAGGTTATCGCTTTCTTAAGGTTGGAGAAATTTTCTTCTATGATTTTTATTAAAAATATTTTCTGCACCATGGAGCCTGGAATCATCTGTTTAGTCTATTCCTGTTGTTCTTAGGTTTCACATTTTCATGGAGTCCTTGAACTTTTCTGATTGTATGTTTTCTTTGAGAGATAGATCAGTTTCTTCAATTGTATCTTCAATGCCTGAGATTCTCTCCTCCATTTCTTGTATTTTGTAGGTGATGCTTATCTCTGTGGTACTTGATCTCTACGTATTCCATCTCCAGGGTTTTCTGTGTGTTTTCTTATTGATTCAAATTCCATTTCCAAGAATTGAATAATTTTAATAATTTCCTTCACCTGTTTAATTGTGGTTTCTTTTATAAGATGGTCTCTCTTTGTTTGCCCTCTATTTCCCTGTATTTCTTTGAGACATTTGTTCTTTTCTTCTTTATATGTCTCTAATAACTGCATAAACATAGATTTAATGTCCTTTTTTCTGTGTTTCAGCTGTATTAGAATATCCATTGCTCTCACGGGTGGGTTCTGGTGGAGCCAGGATGTCCCAGTTTTTTTGACTGTGTTTCTATGATGGCCTTTGGCCATCTGGTTCTCTGTAGACTTACATGTTTCTTCCTGGAAACTGTACCAAAGACTGGATCCTTCTGTCTTTGGAGTTTAGAGTAGTATTCAGGAAGATGTCAAATGTACAGTTGCTTAGGAATGGATACTGGCAGTTCAGATGCCAGCATCTTGAAGGGCAGGGTACATGACAGTGTATGGACACAAACATGTAGGGACTGGTGAAATGAAGGACAAGGGTTTGCATGCACTGGAACCATAAAATTTGGAGTTTAGGTACTGGTGGTCATCATTAGCAAGATGCAGGTGACTCAGGTTGTGTCTGTGGGATTCCTCAGAATAAAGCTGGGCTGCTGCTTACAGGTCTGTCCCAAACTGTGCTCCCTGTACTCAGATTCCTCTGAGCTCTGCCTTCTTGGATCTGCCATCCCTGTAATTTTATTGTTCACATGGTGTCCACAGGGTGACCAGTAGAACAGTAGCTTGGTGGCTTAGATGCTCTCCCAGTAAACCTGAAGCTGCCCTACAGGGAGTATGAGGGATCCAAAGTATGGCTTTTAGAGCAAACAGTCCCTGGATATGGGGATCCCAACTCACTGGAGTATATGAAGGGGCAGGTGGCCCAAATTTTGCTACTCCTGATTCCGTGAGATGACCACAGAGGGCCTGGATCAGACAGACTCTATTTCCTGGATGACCTGTCCAGAACAAGAAGCAGCAAAGGTGATGCTCTGGACCTGGCCACCTGTCCATACACTGGTCTCAGAGTCTCTGCATCTCTGCCCCTCAGATAAGGTGCACACTGGTCTCCACCATCTTGGATTCTCCTTGTTTTGATCTTTCATCCTTTTCTTTTTTGGCAGGAGCCTTTTGTAATTTTTTGAATTTACACTTGGGTCTATTTAGGTCTATTTAGGTTGCTGAATTATTGTTGAATTCATCTTTGGCTAATGGTTGCTTGGACAAACCTAAAACTTATCTATCTCATGACCATTTTTAAGCTGACTAGAATATAGTATGTTTTAAAAATACTTCCTTAGAATATTATGAATTTTGTTGAATTCTGTAGTAATGTTTTTTCTGTAATTTCCGATTCGGTTAATTTCAGTACTCTATTTTTTCCTTAATTTACTTGAGATATAGGTCTGTCAATTTTCTTTATCTTCAGAAAGAGCCAGCTCCTACTTTGGTTACTTCTATGTATTGTGTTCTTTGTTTCTGTTTCACTCATTTCTATTACAAAGTTATTATTTCTTTTTATTATATTATTAATTAATTTGTGTACTATCACAGCATCTGCTCACACCTCTCCTCTCAGACCCTCCCTCTCACCTCACTTCCCAACCCAATGTATCCTCCTCCCTTTCTTTCCAAAAAAAGGAATTCCCCCATGGATATCAACCAGCCTTGGCATCTAAAGTTTCAATAAGAATAAGCACAACTTCTGTTATTGAGGCTACACAATGCAGTCAAATTAGGTGACAAAAGAGTCAGAGAAATCTTTGGTCTTGCTCTTAGGTGTCCCCATAAGACAAAGCTGCACAACTGTTATATATGTGCAGAAATCCCATATATGTCCCATGCATGCTTTACTGTTGTCAGTTCATTTTCTGTGAGCTTGTGCCAGGGGCCTTACTGTGGGGCAATCCCGAGCATGGAAAGGAGAGGTTTTTGCCTACAGGGTGCTCCAGAGAGCAGATGAGGGGTCAACGATGAGAGGGAGTTAGTCAGCTGATGTGGTCAGTGGAATCTAGCAGCTGACTTATAAAATTAAGACCTTTCTTTGGCTCTGACTTATTGTTGACAAGGCTCTTCTTGTTTATACAAGTTTCACAGTACAAACACAGATTAATGATTATACAAGTGGTACAGAATGGGTGTTTGATTTTTTTCATTATCCAGGGATAAAAGTTCAGTTACAATTTAAAAAGTAACACAAAACATATTTGATTATCATTATTAGCCCTATAACTCTACTTTAAAGAATCTAAAGAATGTCTCCTTCACAGAAAACACATTTAATATGTGAAAGCCTGCTTTTAGGCTGGTATTCTTTGCAGTATGAGGGCAGTCCAGAGAAACAAAAAAACACTTTAACTGCTCTTTTTATGCATAGCAAATACAAAGAAATATCTTCTTTTACTATATGTATCATTATTTATCCTAAAAACTAGAAAAAGTTTACTCAAGTCAATCTATGTTATTTACTAAGTTTTACTCCATCAGGAGTGTATCCTCTGTGACCTTCTATCTTTAAACTACATTTTCAGGGAGCTCTAAGCCTATAATAAAAGATCTTAAACCTATACATGAATCTCCAGGCCTCTCAGGTTATGCATATTGCCTTTGTTTACCCTGCACCAATATACTGTTTAGGGGCACATACCCCAAGAAAACTCCTGAAATAATGGTCTCATCTCTCTATCTGCTTAACTCTGCTTAACAATTTCCAGGGCATAAAGAAGATTTTCAAACAGTGGACAGATAAAGTTAAGTTTAGTATTTTCATAAGGCTCAGATCTCATCAGGGCTGGCTGCATTGTCTTCCTCTATGAACTCATAAGGCTGCTCCCTGTTAAGGGGAGGTGATCAAAGAACCAGCCACTGAGTTTAATTCAGAGGCAGTCCCTCTTCCCCTTACAAGGCAACCAGACCTGATAGGCTAGGGTTAGAGGGAAGGGAAGGAAGACCTCCCTATCAGCAGACTTGGAGAATGGTATGGGAGGATATGAGTGTGGGAAGATGTGGAGGGCATGAGCAAGGGTGCTACAGCTAAGATACAAAGAAAATAAACTATAAATAATTAAAAATGTCTAATTAAAAAAAGACTCAGACATAATTTTTATGTAGAGAAAAAAAAACCAGAAATTGAATCAAAGTGCAGAAAGTCCCCAGTAATGCAACAAACAATTAAAAAAAAAAACAACAGAAGTTAGAGATAGAACAATTGTAACAATCTCAGCTTTGCTGGAATAGCACCAAGCAACTATACTGGCTCATGACTCTCAACAATTTCAGTGAATATGGCTCTGTCATTCTCCCTTTGTGATAAAACATTTTGGTAGATTTATGGTATTTATGACATGCAGGTCATTTTTCAGTCTTCAGAATTTTACTGGAAAAACAAGAGTGAAAATTAGAACAATTCCCAGGATTATTCTGGAATTAATAATGAAAGACAAAGAGTCCTGTCCTGAGTCAAAGGATGTCAAAGACTATAGAAATTTATTTGAAACTTCCACAGCTGAGATAGGTAATTATTGGTCTGAGATTATAGCTGGAGTTTGTTGATGCAAGGGCTGTATATTTACCACCAAATCAGAACTGTTCCATAGGTCATGGAGGTGAAACCTAACTTATTCCTATGTTACCTTGGAAAAATTATAGGAGTGGGATAACATATCTACTGAAACAGTGAGTAACAAGAAAACTGAGAAGAACCCATGATGATGGAAACAATGAAGTATTTTTATACATTGATGTCACCAAAATACAATGTATACATACTTAGAAACTCAAAGTGTAAAAAAAAAAAGATCTGAAGGCTCACTTGACAGTATTACTTTATCTGAATACGAGTAAAATAGATTTTACTGTCCTTGACAAACAGTGATAAGCTGCTGAGAAGAAAGCTTATTTTTGATTAAACAAGATAAACAGTACAAATGTGAATTATAAAGATTTCATATACTTGGCAGTAACAGGAAGCAGAATATACCAGAACACACACATCACTGGAAAGCACTTTAAATGTGCAACAAATAGATGTTTATATAAGATGAAATGTTGATCCAATTTCTCCATACAGACCAGCAGGAGTGCATCACTTGCCCAAGTCATGAGTACCCAAATCCTGAGAGAAACAACTGTCTGCCCAAGGCAGTGACCTTCCTTTCATTTGAGGATCCTCTGGGCATGGCTCTGGCATGCACAGCTATGTGCTTCTCTGTCAGCACAATTGCAGTTTTGGGAGTCTTTCTCAAACACAGAGAATCAGCCATTGTTAAGGCCAATAACAGGACTCTCAGCTACACACTGCTCATCTCCATCCTCCTCTGCTTCCTCTGTTCCTTTCTCTTCATTGGATGCCCAAACACAACCTCCTGCATACTGCAACAAATAACATTTGCACTTGTGTTCACCTTGGCTATTTCCACCATTTTGGCAAAAGCTATAACTGTAATTCTGGCCTTTAGAGTCATGAAACCAGGGAGAACAATGAGAAGGTTGTTTGTCTCAGGCTTCTATAATGCTGTCATCCCTATCTGTGTTCTGATCCAACTTATTCTCTCTGCAGTTTGGCTGTGAACCTCACCTCCTTATATTGACACAGATGAACACTCTGAACATGCTCATGTCATTATTTTATGCAACAAGGGCTCAGTCACTGCCTTCTACTGTGTGCTGGCTTACTTAGGAACCCTGGCCTTATGTAGCTTCACTGTGGCTTTCCTGGTAAGGAACCTGCCTGACACATTCAATGAGGCCAAGTTCCTGACATTCAGCATGCTGGTCTTCCTCAGTGTCTGGTTCATCTTCATCCCTGTCTACCAGAGCACCAAGGGCAAAGCTGTCATGGCTGTGGAAGTCTTCTCCATATTGGCCTCTAGTTCAGGGCTGTTGGGGTGCATCTTCTTCCCTAAGTGCTACATTATTCTCTTAAGACCTGATAAAAACTCTTTGAGATGTATTAAAAACAAAAAATAGCAAATAAAAATTGATCATTTTGATGTATTAGTTTTCTTTTTTCTAATAAAACCCATTAGTATACTGAAATTAAATTATTTACCCACTTTTAAGTAACTTTTTTCTTAAATGTATATTTAAACAAAAATAAGATCCCCTCACTTTGTCGAACAATCACAATCTATTTTAGAATAGAAGCTGCTGCTGAAAAACACATTTTAGTAAGTTATGCATGTTATTTGTTAATTTTTGGACAATATATATATATATATATATATATATATATATATATATATTCAAAATGTAATTACATGAAAGTAATTGAGATGAATAGTACATGAACAAATACTTGTTTTCTTTGTTCTTTTAGGGAGTTTTTAGCCCTGTTATATACAGGGCTTTGGCTGATATCTGAGATTCTTCTATAGACCAAGCATGAAAATCAATTTCTGGAAAGGGGTTGGTGGTGTGTCTTTTAAACAGTTGAGCCATTCCAGAAATCAGAGTAGAGAATTTTCTAAACATAAATTATAAATTTGCTACCTGACTCTGCTCTCTTTTCCTTGACATACATAAAAATGACTCGACAACACACTCTACAAATACTTGCTAAGTCACCTTCATTGCTATTCTGTTCACAATAGGTAAGAAATGGAAACTCATAAATATGTTTAACATGATAAATATCATACATATAAATAGATGTAAGTAAAAAATATATAATTTAGGTAACCCATATCCAGAAGACAAATATCTTTCATTCTCCACTCTGGGGCATCTAGCTCCAAATGTTGGTTCATGAGTATTCATCATAGAATAACTGTAGAAACAAGAAAGCATGGTAGGGAAGCAATACAATGGCAGAAACATTTGACCAATTGGGATAAACTGGGGGAAGTACTCTAATTATGAAGGAGGATAAATATAAAAGAAGAAAGTGGGTAAAATAACAGTAAATTTTTGAAAGAGTTTTAAGCAATCATACTATGAATTATCTACATAAAATCCCTGTAGTACATATAAGTACATTCATGAATATAAACATGTTTTAAACTAGATGTTTTTAATATTGCATACAGATAAGTATAGCTCACCACTGACCAAATTTTATGCTACTGTTATATCTAACCTGGAAACTACAGTCCATTTCCAGCCTGAACAGATGCTTTTTGTTCAGTCTGAAACACCTGAAAATAACAGGATACAGAATGAGGAACTAGGAAAACGAAGAGGTGCCATGCTAACTCCTGAAAGTTTAATTTCCACCAAGTGTCAGATTCTTGGAGCATACCTTTGTAGTTATTCTCAAGTGCCTGCTTTTTCAACAATACATAAGACATTGAACACATGGCATGCATGCTTGTGAGTGCTCCCCTTTCCCTTAACCTTCACCACAGTCCACCAAAAGAGGAAAGTACACACCAACCCAGCCATACACCCTTCAGTCTCCAATGGTAACCTGCCTACAAGAATTGCTGGTGCGTTTGTGACACAAATTTTATGGAAGTGACCAGTTAATATCTCGTTGAGTTTCAGGAGGCCCACTCCATGAAAAGGAACCTTGATCCAACATGGCTTGGGTGGCCAGGAGCCTGAGTCTACACAGGCCAGGGACATCAGTGAAATGTAAATGCTATAGTTGTGCTAAAGGAGCAACCATACTCACAGATCGGTGCCTTGCTCGGCCATCATAGAAAACTTCTTCCTGCAGCAGATGGGAACAAATACAGAGACCCATATCCAGTTGATTCGCAGACAGTGAGGGGCCTTAGACCATTTCACCCTAAATGAGATGTCTCCAGCAATTCCCTCCCCTAAGGGCTCAAGGAACTCTTTGTACAGAGTGTAAGTGCCAGAGGGGATGAAGGGCACGAGGGTAACAAGGTCTTGTAAACACAGCAGGACCAACATACATATGAATGCACCCTGACCCACAAGCTAGCTTTTCTATCACATTCCCCTATTGGGGCTACCTTGACATGCCACAGGGGAGGAGGATGAACTGAGTCCTGATGCAACTTGATTTGGTGGCATGGGTGGGTGGACACAGGGGAGGGGGTTATCCCCTTCTCTGAGGAGCCAGGTGAGGGGTGATAGAGGAAACAGGGAGAGTAGGACCAGGAGGAGAGGAGAGAGGGGTCTACGACAGGGATGTAAAATGAATCAATAAAAATTTAAAAAAATAAAATAATAATAAATGATGGGGGTGGAGAGATGTCACAGAGCTTCAGAGTGCATGTTTCTCTTCCAAAGATCCCTAGTTTGATTTCCTGTGGTGGCTCACAACCATCTATAGTGAGATCTGGCTCCTTTTTCTGGTATGCAGACAGAATACTCTACAAATAATAAATTTTCAAAGAAAAAAAAACAGAAATGCACCATGGATCATCAATAAAGTTCCCTTCCCTCCAAGAAGAACACTCACTATCTCTTTAAATAATAATAATAATAAATTTTATAGTTAGTTTTCTCCAAGGGGCCACAAACCAGACTAACTGGTTAGCCTCATGAGCAGCAACAGAAAAACTCAAGGGCATATTTGTGGGTTGTCAAGGCTACAATATATATTCAGTTCTTTTGTATGCATATGGCTTCTAGTTTCACAATTTTATGGTATTTCTGTGTGAGCAAACATATGTATCTGTATACCCACGTTTCCCTCATGCTTTTTCTTTGCTCTTTTTATTGATAACATTAGACACCTCAACCGTTTTATTGATTTCTGGAAGATTGGAGCCTGACAATTTCCTCTTTATGAAATACAAAAGTGTGTCCTGTGACATAAATCCACCTCCCCAAACTAATGATCTGGCCTGTCATTTAGCGTTTTCTGGTCTAGGGTTTGGTGCATCTCTGTGCTTCTTTGCTATCACTGCTGTGGTTTAAATCAATTTGTGAAGTACTAAGCCTTTCCTGGCCATTGTCAAGGGCAATCCCAGAATTCTAAGCCATCCCTTGATTATCTCCTGCTACTGCTTCCTCTACTATTTATTCTTTATTGGCCACCACAGCACAGTCATCTGTATCACCCATCAAGCCACTCTTAGACTCTGTTCATGATTCATTTGGGGTGTATATGTTTGAGAGAGAGAGAAAGTAAGAGAGACAGAGAGATAGAGACAGACAGACAGAGAAAGAATACTGCTATATGTGTGTGTGTATCTTGCTGTAATTCTGGAACACTGAGGCAGTTTCTGATATCAGTCACCTGTCTGTCCTTCTCATTTGCTCTTGGATTTGACTTGTCTGTGGATTTCGGTGGGAATGTCTCTCCCACGTTGACAGATTTGCAAACCCTGAACCTGACCACCTACTTCATCATAGGAAAGAGAATTCCCACAGAGGAAACATGTGGACAGATCTGACTGACCAATCAGAACTGGAGTGAGGTGGAGACGGTGTGTCCAGAGCCTAATAACAATTTCTCTTGGCCCTCTTTAGCTCCTATTAGCCATTCCTTGCCAGCCTTTTTGTTGGACCTAGTATCCTAGGACTGATGAATACCTGTAGGGTGGTGCTAACTAGAACATAAGAGTCTGGCAGGCCCAATGTTAAGAATTTCATCTGATGGCATTGGAGTCTCATAGCTGAGTTTTGAATGCTTTGTCATAACCCACTTTTCTAAGGTCTAACTGAAGAGCATTTATGATTGTTCTGACAGTATAAATATTTCATGGGACTCCCTCCACATTGGAACATGGAGTTTGGAGTGACCCAAATCTATGCTCTCAGGCCATGACAATTGTCATATTCAACAAGGACACAACTCCTGCTTTCTACTGTATCCTGAGATATACCCAGCTGTCCCATCACTGAGGAGTGTCCACCATCACTTTACTGGCTAGAGCTTTACATATTTACAGAAGCCAGGCTTCTGACACCCAGCGTGGTGGTGTTCTGCAGTGTGTTGGCCACTTTCCTTACTAAACCCCATAGCACCGGGGGCAAGATCACGCTGGCTGCAGAGCGTCGCAGGATCCCAGAAATTTCAGTGACTGCCTTCTAGACTTATGGTCAATATTGTGAGAGGATATCTACCAATATGCCACAACACTGAGGACGAGATCATGGATGCCTTTTATAGTTCAAGGGCTACAGAGATGATTCGCGGGTTAAGAGCACTTGTTCTTGCCAAGGACCAGATCTGTTTTGCACCTGGTATCTCACCCCATCTGTAAGTCCAGTTCCAGGGAATGTAGCCCCTCTTCTGCCCTCTTCACCTGCCAGGCATCCATCTGATACACAGGAACACCTACCCATGCAGACAAAACACTCATACATATAAAAACAAACAATCAGATGAGAATTACACTTCTTAAGAGAGGGGGAAAAAGCACACCCTTCCATTAGTAAGTAAAGCTAGTTTATTGCATACACAGCCCCAGCCTTAAATTTACATAATCCCAGTTTAAATGTGTCCAGTTTAAATTCTCCTGTTCAGCCAGGGCCCAGCCAGTCTCTGCTCACTGAAAAAGGAATCCTGGGGTCCCTGGCCCCCTTTCTTTTAGTGAGTCCTGACTCTCCCAGTCAAAACAGGCCTGGCCTTGGGAAAGTAGACAGAGATTATAAATCATTTTTAAGGATTATAACAAAAATCCAGGTGTGGAGTCACATGACTGTGACCCTCAGTGGGGCAAGCAGAAGCAGGTGTGAGTTCCAGGTCATCTGGGTTTACAAAATGAGTCCAGGACATACAAGGCCTCACAGAGAAACCCTGTCTCCAAAAGCAAGGGCTTGTGCCCCCTGCCAGCTCTTTACACTCACAACTCTGGACATGTTCTAAGTCATATAGTATGACTTCAACCAGGCTATAAGAAAGTCCTGCCAAGCACCTTGGTACACACATTTAATGCCAGGACTTGGGAGGCAGAGGCAGGTGAATATCTATGAGTTTGAGGACAGCCTGGTCTACACAGAAAGTACAAGACAGCCAGTGTTACACAGAGAAACCCTGTCTCAAAACCCCATAATAATAAAAATAAGAAGATTGAAATAAAAAAAAAATCAGAGCTAGGCCTGCTGGCATAATGCCAGGTTCCATTCACAAGGAAGGCACACAGTAGAGTTTATATTTTAAAAAAAGCAGATGGAAGAAAGATCTGAACCTTCATTTTATTTCATTTTTGAAATCTCCATCACAAGAAATTTTTAGTGGGTTTGAGAGCCCAAAGACTTGCAAATCAGTGGGTATTGTTTTAATTTTTAAAGCAAAAGCCCAAAGGAAGGCTAGCTAGGTGGAGACACATCCAGCCATCTTCCGGGAAGAACTAACCTTAATGCCCTGAGGGGACAAATTAGCCTTACTGCACTCTTTCCTGCCCACTAATTATACAGTTGCTAAGAAACCATCCCATAGGACCAGGCAAGAACTGTTTGAAGTCTTGGTGCATAAAGTGGACCAATCATTTCAAAAGTCAATTTCCCTTACCCAATCATGAAATGCCAAAGCATGAAAGTCCCTGCTTGTACAACCACTCTGGAAATCAATCTGGCACTTTCTCAGACAACTCGGAATAGCGCTTTCCCAAGATCCAGCCATACCACTCTTGGGCATATATCCAAAAGGAGCTCAAGTACACAAAAAGGACATTTGCTCAACCATGTTTGTAGCAGCTTTATTTGTAATAGCCAGAAGCTGGAAACAACCCAGATGCCCCTCAACTGAAGAATGGATGCAGAAATTGTGGTATATCTATACAATGGAATATTACTCAGCAATGAAAAATAAGGAAATCATGAAATTTGAAGGTAAATGGTGGGACCTGGAAAGGATCATCCTGAGTGAGTTGTCCCAGAAGCAAAAAGACACACACGGTATATACTCACTCATATACACATACAACATAGGACAAACCCACTAAAATCTGTGCATTTAAAGAAACTAAGCAAGAGAGAGGACCCTAACTAAAACACTCAATCCCCATCCTGAAAGGCAAAGAGGATGGATATCAGAAGAGGAAGAAAACAGGAAACAACCTAGGAACCTTCTACAGAGGGCTTCTGAAAGCCAGAAGAAGAAAACAGGAAGCAAACTAGGAACCTACCACAGAGGGCCTCTGAAAGCCTCTGCCCTACAGACTATCAAAGCAGATGCTGAGCCTGATGGGCAACTGTTGGGCAGAGTGAATGGAATTTTATGTAAGAAGTAGGAAATAGTAAGAGCTGGAGAGGACAGGGTCTCCACGAGGAGAGCAACAGAACAAGAAAATTTGAACACAGGGAACTTCCCAGAGACTCATACTCCAACCAAGGACTATTCATGTAGATAACCTAGAAACCCTGAACAGATGTAGCCCATGGCAGTTTAGTGTCCAAGTGGGTTACATAGTGATGGGAAGAGGGACTGCCTCTGACATAGCTGATTGGCCTGCTCCCCCTGTGGGGGGAGCAGACTTACCCAGCCACAGAAGAAGAAAATGCAGCCTTTCCTGATGTGATATGATAGACTAAGATCAGAAGGAAGGAGAGGAGGACCTCCCCTATCAGTGGACTTGGGTAATACCATGCATGCAGAAAGGGGAGGAAGGGTGGGATCGGGAGGGGACGAGGGAGGGGCTTAAGGGGAGATACAAAATGAATAAAGTATAATTAATAATAATAATAGAAAAGAAATAGTTAAGACCAAAATATTAGTATAAGCACCTCTCATCTCAAGAAACAAAATGTTGCTTATGTTTATTAATTATTATCAATATGTAAATAGTAGTGAAAATTTTGAATGTTTCCAACTTTGTTGACTAGTTTTATGTCATCCAGACAGAAGCTAGAGTCATTTGAGTGGATGGACCCTCAATTTAGAAAATGCTCCCATTGGACTGGACTGTGGGCAAGCCTGTGGTCCAATTTCTTATTAGTGACTGATGTGAGAGAGACCAGCCCATTGTAGGCAATGCTGCCTCTATGTAGGTTGTCCTGGTTGCTATGAGAAAGAAGGATGAGCAATTCTGTAAGCAGCATTTTTCCATCGCCTCTGGATTAGTTCCTGCCTCTGGATTCTTGCCTTTAATTTCTGTTCTGACTTTCCTGGATAATGACTATAAGCTGTAAGATGAAATAAATTCTTTCTTCCCCAACAAAAAAAAAAGAAGGGAGTTAGTATGATGGGGAGAGGATAGGAGCTCCACAAGGACCAAATATATCTGGGCACAGGGTCTTTTCTGAGACTGACATTCAACAAAGGACCATGTATGGATATAACCTAGAACCTCTGCTCAGATGTAGCTTGTGGTAGCTCAGTAACCAATTGGTTTCCCATAGTGAGGGGAACAAGGACTATTTCTAACAGGAACTCAATGACTGGCTCTTTGACCTCCCCAATCCCCAAGGGAGGAGC
Organism: Meriones unguiculatus; assembly: GCF_030254825.1. Lineage (NCBI taxonomy): Eukaryota > Metazoa > Chordata > Mammalia > Rodentia > Muridae > Meriones > Meriones unguiculatus. Next base: position 5,900 of record NW_026843643.1, on the reverse strand, counting down.
AGTCCTGTTAGGCCACAGAGGAGGGCTTTGCAGCCAGTCCTGAAGATACCTGATAAAACAGGATTGGATGAATGGGGAGGAGGTTCCCCCTATCAGTGGACTTGGAAAGGGGTATGGTGGAGATGAGGAAGGGAGGGTGGGATTGGGAGGGAATGAGGGAGCAGGACACGGCTGGGATACAGAGTTAATAAAATGTAACTGATAAGAAAAAAAATAAAATTATAAAAAAATAAATAAAATTTAATTTTAAAAAACCTGTAGGCACAAAATGATACATTTTACAATCCCACTTCCACTTTCTATGTGTAGAAAGTATTTTAAGGAGGGCTGTTGAGAAGCATGTGTAGGAATACCTACCTGTAATCCAGTACTCAGGAGGTAGAGACAGGAAGATCAGGCGTTCAAGGCCAGCATTGACTATATAACAAGTTAGTGCCCAAAAATAAGAGAGAGCTGCTATCACGGATTCAAGAAAGGGCATGAGCCAGACAGGGTGGTGCACACTTGTAATCCCAGCATTCAGGAAGCAGAAGCAGGCAGATAGTTGTGAATTCAAGGCCAGCCTGCTCTACAAAGCGAGTCCAGGACAGCCAAGGCTACACAAACACTGTCTTGAAAAACAAAAATATTATAAAAATGAATATATTATATATAACATAATACATAATATATTATTTATAATAATGTATATATATATATATATATATATTATAAAACAGAAGTGTTACACAGATTGGTAATGACAATTTGCCTTAAACTGACAAATGTGTTTAATTCAGCTCTTCACACCCACTCAAGGATTCCATTCTTAAAAATATGTGCCTGTGTATTAGATGTATTTGTCTATGTGTCTATAATGTATATGTCTATGATGCATTAAAGTGTCTAAAATGTATAGACTAAAATACTAATAATGATTATGAACAATGAAGGTCTCAGGCCCTCTGAGGCACACGGTTCCAGCTGCACATCCGTCTGTCTGTCCCCTTGCCTCTGGCCAGCAGCTGCTCCCTGCACAGCGTGAGGGTGCTGAGTCTTTGTCCTGGCACAGCAAGCCGGTGTACAGATGGGGGGAGCCTGGATAGCATCTGCAAAACGCTTTTTTTTTTCTCTTTCTTTCCACTTTCTTTAAGGCTATGTGCTGACTCCCACATAAGAGAACTTGCTCGTATGTGGGAGTCAGAATATTGTATGAACTCCAACATACTATAAACTGCTGTTACTACTTCTACCACTCTTGGGGACCATGCGTAACTAAGAGAAGGGGGCGCTAGGGACCCACTTATGGATGTTAGGGCCCAGTGAGGACTTGGGCTCCAAGCAGAAGGTTTTCCAGAGGTGTGCGAACATTTTGTCATCTTTACCTGAGTAGCTTTTTAATACCTGCAGCTGTAACATAAACTCTACTTACATTTAGGTTATGCCTTTGCTTAGGTTCAATGAGGAATCCCATAAAATTGGGAGTATTTTGTGCAACCTAGCAGACCCAGTCTGGCCTAACTACTGGGGCTCACCCTATCCAACCTGGTCTGGCTGCCACACAAGCTGGTGAACTCCCACCCAGGACACTCATTTTGTGCACCCAGATGGACAACAGTGCTCATGACAGAAACATAACTCAAGCATAAGTCTCTATTTCTTGTGGAACTTGTTTTTTGTGCTCAGGGACATCTATGTCTCTTTGATGCACTTAAAAGACCTGCTACTTTCTAGGACCGTGGTATAACTGATGTCCTGAGATGAATGGAGAAGGACTCAAAATCCCCATCAATTAAATCATAACAGAAACCATGATGAGTCTCAAGACAAGATGAGAAAGATGCACTGTTGTCCCTATCAAGAGGAAGAAAATGTCGTCGGGAACTCCTTATGAGAAAGAGAGGGAAATTGTCAGCTAGTTTCACATTGAGTGACAATACCATATTTAGAACTGCCTGAATAAAGTTGCCATTAGAATAGATTGACTAAAGTGCTCTGCCATTCTCCAAGACCTGTGTCATCCATACAGAGAAACATAGGAGTACAGTTCATGTGACAGAAATGACACCTAGGGCTGCTGAGTTGGCTCGCCAAGGAAAAGAGCTTGCAAAGTGTGGTGACCCAATTTTGAGCCCTAGAACCCACATAAAGATAGGATGCCAAAAGTTGTCCTTCAGCCTCCGCCTGTGTGCCAGTGTACACATACACATGCACACATAGACACATATACAACAAATATTTTTTTACAAAAATAACCTCTGCATCTTCAAGTCTTTGATGATGGCAAAGTCTGTGGATTTTCCCAAAACCACAGCTTTCCTTCTGACTTATTATGTTGGAGAAAAGGGAAAACTTGGGGTGGGATCTTTTAGATAATCTTTTTCACCATGGCACTTACTACACAGGCATGGCTGGAGCTCCTGTGGGAACTGAGCCTGTAACGTCCAACTATATATCCTGAAAGGGAAAACACAAGAGCCAGAGCTCCATTGGACTCACCAGGCATGGACTTGGGTCCTAACCACCTGAGTGCACAGTGGCATTCTGGGACCTTGGAAATCAGCACAAGAGGGTTTGACCTCTCATGAACAGAGATGTTGGCTTGCACCCACACTGCAGTTCTGTCTTCCCAAAACAAGAAGTAAGACCTCAGCACTTCCAGGCCAACCCAAACCAAGACCACCCTTCTCTAGAGGTATGAACAGAGAATGAATCAGCATTGAGAAAGTTTATTGGTTTGATTTTTCCAAGATCATATATTTTAAGTAAATAGATTATAAGAGGTATAATGTCTTTTCTTCTTCCACTAACAGTAATCAGGCGCTCTCCACCTTACACACATATACAAACACACACACAGAGAGAACCAAACAATGTTATACCTGGCTGAGACATTCACATCTTAAAATAGGGGATGGTAACAATATAATTTCCTTTAAAATGCCTTTAATACAATATATAACAAACAAAAAATCTCTCTATGTATTTGAAGTTACAAAAAAGCCCATCTCTTGGCAGCAACAATCTTAAATATGATAGTTACCTCTGGCTGTACAACAAGCATTTCACTTTTCCTCACTGGGTTTTGGAAAGTTCAAGTAGTAATGAGGCTTATTAAGCCCTTTGAGAAACCAATTTATGAGCAGGCAAGGCAGTGGCTCAGACCCCTACCCCGAAGAGTAACAGTCTGTACTTCTCAGCTTGTGGAGTGAGCCTGGCTTGATCTTGGGTTCCTCTGCCTCCCCCAGTGGCAGCCAGGCAGATCTCTGCAGGTTTGTCTCAATATGCCCTGGTGTGAAGCAGACACTAGTGGGACGCTCGCTGAACTGTTCATTGCTGCCACCCATCCCCGGAGGCTGCTGTTGCCTGTGTCTGCTCTTGGGAGGACACCACAGTCTGGGCCTGGAGGACCTCTGGCAGGGAACGCCAGTGCCGGCGGCCATAGCCTTGAGGGCTGATCTTGTTTTGGGGGGCCACAGCGTCTTTACTTTTGTCTGTCAACTGGTAGATCCGTTGGGCCAATTTCTGCAGTATGCACGTCCCTAAGCGGCATGGAGAGCTAGGAGAGCCAGGGTTCATCATAGGGCGGTAGTGTTTGAATCCAATATGGGCTATGCTGGGAGTGCTGTGAAGAAAGGACTCTTGAAACTTCACCAACCAGAGCTTTGTTCCTAACCACCTGGGACCAGGGCCATAGAGAACCTGAGGGACATGGGACCTGCTCCCTCCCCTGGAGCTGCAGTCCTGCCTGGACAATCTTCCTGGGGCCAGAGTAGTAGACAGGGCACATCCTCTGTAGAGGGCATAGTTACCTGGCTTGTGGGGATTTCGATGTGCTCTCCTTGTCCTGGAGCGGAACAAGAGTCGAGTTAAGAACTATCTCCTCACCAGTGAGTCCCGAGGAATTGGTGCTGGATGCCTGCAGTTCCCTCTTGCCACTACTTAGCACCCACTTATTCTGCCTAGAAAACACAAGCAGATGTGTTTGGTTGTGTTCAAGTGATGCCCAGGCCAGCTCCCATCTCCACTTTCTTCTAACCCCTTCAGACCATCTCTCAGTGTTCCCTGACTGCCATGTATTAGGACTGAAGAAAGCACTGCCCCAAACTCACTGCGAGGATGCATCTGGCTGTGCAGTGTCCACATCTAGGAAGGCAAGTGAACCCAGGAATATCAGGATGATGGAAACCAGCTTCATTCTGTGCAGATGCTCAGATACCCTGGAAAGGAGCAAGAAGCCGAGGGTGATCAACAGGGCCAGCTGCACAGCCCCAGAGGGTCACGAAGGGCGTAGACAGGAGGGGAAGCAGATTGGTGGCACTCTACCCGGTTCTGCTGCTTATCTCTCCCTGGCACCAAGACACATCCAGAGGCTTTTGCGCTGGCCAGGTGGGTGACAAGCAAAGCAAAGGAAACCGGAGAACCAGGTTTCCCGAGGTCTCCAATTCAACTCCTAGGATCATTGCCCAAGGTGGAGAGGGATCTCAGGAGAGAAACAGCTGGGTATATGAGTTAGACCTGGGACATGAGGTGCGCTCTACAGTGGATCCCCCAAAGTAGAATGCATTTGTCCAGTTCTGCAAGTTTTGGGCCTTTGGAAAAGCCACACTCCCTGCCCCTACACCCTGGAGACCAGTTGTCCCTACCTGCTGAAGGAGTGAGTAGTCAAGAACTTGGAGAAAGTCCGAGATGTCCTTCTGACTCTGGGAAATCCCCAAAGTCCAAGGCTGACTGCTATGAGAAACTAGGAGAGGTAATGCTGGAACTCTTCTGCCTGGTGTCGCCAAGAAACCACTGAACAGCAAGAGCCAGCTCCAGCATTTTATACATGCAGGGGAGGGTCTGCTATGACCTGGAGCCCTCCCTTTTCTCTGGCTTCTAAGATCAGACCTGCCCAGGAACTTGCCTGTGGGTATAGGGCTAAGTGTAGAGGTCACTTGTGGACAGGCATCTCAGAGATCAGTTCTGGGAGATTAGGCTGGTGCAGGACTTCTGCTGCCTTAATTTCCTGGCTTAGGGTTCAGGCATTAAGAAGGGAAGATGAGCCAGAACAACTTGGGTATGGGGGATCCTTTTCCAAGAATGACTACAACCCAGGTGTTGGTCTGAGCTTTCAGAATAGAACTGCAAGAACCAGAGACTGGCAGGAAACCTGGCTAACCTGGACATTAGACTTGGGGAGCTGTTGACTCAAACAGGCTGTGCCCCTGCCTGCTTAGTACCTAGATGAGACTCTAGCCCCACCTCTGCCTGCAGAGTACACCTGGAAGGGTCCAGTCCCCCTGACAGCACCTGAGACTGAAGGGTTTCTTGATGGGCTGGCTAGCAAAATTTTGTAGTAAGGGCAAAGCTGGAAACAGCTGAGATGAAAATTGAGGTTTGGAGAGGGTAGTTATCTGTAAATTGAGAACTCACAGTTCTTCTTGGAAATACAGGACTAGCCAAAATTAGGAAGTGAGATAGTTTTGTTTTCCTCATAATATTATTATGCCTTATAAATCTGTAACCTGAGAGTTGGCCTGACTGCTTTCATTAGCAAGTGTGCTAATTCTTGTCTCTTTAGATCATTACACACACTTCTGAATGGGGATTCTCATGTATAAAAGTGAAGTTCAGAGAGGGGAAGTATACTGCCCAGTCACACAAAAGGTGGAAAGCTATAGAGCCCAAACTCGAAAGACAGGTGTGGCAGCTTGAATTTTTCTGGCAGGGGTCACCATTCTTATCAAGGGTGAAGAGGAAAATCCCAGCCCCCGCCCAGAGGTATGTGCTAATTCATGACGAATCAGTTCAAATCAGTTTGCCTCTGGTTTGTAATATTAAAGGATCCTTGAGTTCACTTTCCTCCCTTCTAGGGCCAAATTGGGAAACAAGGCATAGCTCCACAGGCAAGTCTCCTGGAAGGTCACTGAAGCTAAAGA
>NW_026843642.1:0-23044 GCF_030254825.1 Meriones unguiculatus | reverse complement strand
TACTAGACCTTCAAAGAAGAGGTAACACCAATACTCTTCAAACTATTTCACAAAACAGAAAAATAAGGAACATTACCAAACTCATTCTATGAGGCCACATTCACCTTGATACCTAAACCTCACAAAGGCTAACTAAAAGGCAGGGATACACTAAAAAAGATAATTTCAAACCAATCTCTCTTATGAATATTGAAACAAAAATACTCAATAAAATACTCGCAAAATGAATCCAAGAAAACATCAAATATCTCACCTATCCTGACCAAGTAGGCTTCATTCTAGGCATGCAGGGGAGGTACAATCTACAGAAATCCATCAGTGTAATCCACGACTTAAACAAACTGAGAAACAAAAACCACAAAATCATCTCAATAGATGCTGAAAGGCATTTAATAAAATCCAAGTTCCATTAATATTTAAAGTTTTGGAGATATCAGAGATAAAAGGCACATGCCTAAACACAGCAAAGATAATATACAACAAGCCTATAGCAAACTAAATGGAAAGCAATTTAAATCAATCCCACTGAAATCAGAGACAAGCCAACTTTGCTCACTCTCTCCTTTCTCTTCAACATAGTACTGGAAGTTCTAGCTAGAGCAGTAAAACAACTAAAGGAAATCAAGGGGATACAAAGCAGAAGGGAAAAAGTCAAAGTATCACTATTCACAAATGATATGACAGTATACATGAGTGACCCTAAAAATTCTACCAGAGAAGTACTACAGCTGATAAACACCTTCAGCAAAGTGGCTGTATACAAAGATGCTAAAAAATATCTGAAGCCCTCTTGTATAGAAAAGACAAGAGGGCTGAGAAAGAAATTAGGGAAAAAAAAACAACCTTGCAATAGCTACAAATAGCATAAAGTGCACTGGTGTGACTAACCAAGCAAGTGCAAAATCTGTATAAAAAACTTCAAGTCTTTGAAGAAAGAAATTGAAGAAGATATCATAAGATGGAATGATCTCCCATACTCATTGACCAGTAAGAAAAAACAGCAAAATGGCCATTCTACCAAAAGAAATGTAGAGATTCAATGCAATTCCCATCAAAATACCAACACAATTCTTTACAGACCTTGAAATAACAATTCTCAACATTACATAAAAAACACAAAAAATCCAGAATAGTTAAAAGAATTCAGTACAATAAAAAACTTCTGGAGGTATCTCCATCCTGGATCTCAAGCTGTACTACAGAAAAACAGTAAAAACGGTGTGGTACTGGCATAGAAACATACTGGTGGATCTGTGGAATTGAATCAAAGACCCAGAAATAAACCCACACACCTACAATGCCTGATTTTTGACAAAGAAGCCAAAACCATTCAATGGAAAAAAGAACATCTTCAACCAATGGTGCTTGTCTAACTGGATGTCCACACATACATATAGATCCATACTTATCACCCTGCACAAAAGTAAATTCCTTGTGGATCAGATACCTCAACATAAAACTAACATTCTTAATCTGTTATTAAAAAAATTGAGGAAGAGGCTTGAACATATTTGCACAGGAGACAACTTCTTGAACAGAACACCAGCAGCACAGGCTCAAAGATCAACAATCAATAAATGGGATCTCATGAAACTGAAAATCTTCCCTAAAGCAAAGGACACTGTCAGCAGAACAAAAGGATGGCTTACAGACTGGGAAAGGATCTTCACCAACTCTACATCTGACAGAAGGCTAATATCCAGAATATATAAATAACCCAACAAATCAAATAATCCAATTTAAAATATGATTCAAGGCTAAACAGAAATTCTCAACAGAGAAATATTGAATGGTGTAGAAACACTTAAAATGCTCAACATCCTTAAAAATCTGAGAAATGAAAATCAAAACGACTCTGAGACTCCACCTCTCACCCAACAGAATGACTAAGAGAAAAAACTCAAGGGACAACTCATGCTGGAGAAGATGTGCAGAAAGGAGAACCCTCCTCCATTGCTGGTGAAAATCTAAACTTGTACAGCTGCTTCGGAAATCAGTCTGGTGCTTTTTCAGAAAACTGGGAATACTGCTACCCCAAGACTCAGCTAAAAAACTCCTAGGCATATATCAGAAAGATGCTCAACCATACAACAAGGACATTTGCTCAACTATGACAATAACAGCTTTATTCATAATAGCCAGAATCTGGAATCAAACTAGATGTCCCTCAATGGGGGAATGGATACAGAAATTGTGGTACATTTACACAAGGAAATACTACTCAGATATTAAAAACAAGAAAATCATGAAATTTGCAGGCAAATGGATGGAACTAAAAAAAATCACCCTGAGTGATATATCTCAGAAGCAGAAATACATGTATGGTATATATTCATTTACAAGTGATTATTACCCATACAATATAGATTGGACATACTAAAATCTACAGACCTTAAAAACCTAAAGTACAAGGAGAAACAGAGAAACATAGGGAAGATGCTTAATTCTCATTCAGAAAAGAAAACAGGATAGACGCCAGAACGCATAGAAGAGAGAGAACAGGATAGGAGCCTTTCACAGATGAACACTAAGTGACTCCACTCAAGAGGTGATTGAAGCAGATACAGAGACCCACAGCAAAATTTTGTATAGAGCACAAAATGTCTTATTGAAGAAGTGGGAGATAGAAGGACCTAAAGGGGACAGGAGTCACACAAGGAGACCGACAAAAAAAAAATCTGGGTCCTGGGGCCCTGCATAGACTCATGCATCAACCAAAGAGCATGAGAGGAATTAGACCCCCTGCTCAGATGTAGCACATAGACAGCTCAGTGTCCCTATGGGATCCCTAGTAAGGGGAGAAGAGACAGTCTCTGAACTTGGCTGCCTGCTTCTTGATCACTTCTCCCTGGTGGGACCACCTAGTCAACCTACAGATGAATAGGATACAGGGAGTCTTAAAGGAACCTGATAGGACAGGGTCTGATAGGACCTTCCCTATCAGAGGACTACAGGAGAAGGATAGGAGAGAAGTAGGGAGGGATGCTGGGACCTAGAGGAGAAGAGAGAGGGGGCTACAATTGGGATACAAAGTGAATAAATTGTAAAAATTAATGATAAACAAGGGTGACAGAATAAAGCATAAATAACACAATTGACTGAGAAAAACACAAAAAATACTCACATCTTTAATCATAGATCTAGCTAGAAAAAAAACCTTAGGCAACCATTACCTCAAATGACAAATAATGTATGTTTAGTGTCCTTCTTGGTACTATAGTAAAAGAGAATGTGATAGGATGCACACAGTATCATTGGAAATCTTTCTTCATGCACTGAACATGGAGTGACTTGTAGGAGTTGAGATGTTGATTTACTTTCTCCCCACAGATCAGCAGGAGTGTATCCCTTGCTGAATTCAAGAGTACCCAAACCTTGAGAGAAACAAGTGCCTGCCCATGGCAGTGACCTTCCTGTCATTTGAGGATCCTCTGGGTTTGGTCCTGGCCTGCATGGCTTTGTGTTTATCTGTCAGCACAGCTATAGTTTTGGGGATCTTTCTCAAGCACCATGACCTACCCATCATTAAGTCCAATAACTGGACTATAATAAAATACCTTAGTGTCTTCAAATGAAATTATTTACCCTTAATTTTAGTAAGTTTATATAAAATGTATATCTAACCATAACTAAAAGAGCCCTTCATTTAAGCAATGTTATATAGATACACTCTATTTCAGAATATAAACTACTTCTGAAAACACATTTTAGTAAGTTATACATGTTACTTTTTAATTTGTGGACAATATAAGTATTCAAATTTTAATTACATAATAGTAATTGTGATAAATAACACAGGTACTATATATTTTTCCTTAGTATTTTTTTTTTCTGGAGAAAACAGGAATTAGGTTGACAGTTAACATCTTCTGTTGGACAGACAAAAACCTGGACCTATGGCAAAGGGAGCTTGCAAAATTGTACATCCATAGCAGAAATCAGTGTTCAGAATTCTCAAAATGATGAAAATAAATCTACCATATGAACCACTTATGACTTTCATTGACTTATGCACAATGGACTCAATATACTCCTTCAAAAATATTTTCTCAACCATACTCATTGCTATTCTGTTCACAATAGGTACAAAATTAGAACACTTAAATATCCTTCAACTGATATAGATAAGTGAAATGGTATGCACATTAGTAGATAGAAATATAAATGACGATATTGATTTAGGTAACTCAAATCCAGAAAACAGATATCACATGTCCTATCTACTCTGAAGAATATAGTTCTAGATCTTCAGTTGTGATTATTCACCCTACTGTGAAAGAATAGAAAGAGTGTGGCAAAAGACTGGGGATCAGCCCCAGCAGTTGAGGGAGAGAAGAATAAGTTGGTGCAGAAACGAGTCAGACATGGTTGTCCAAAGAAACTTAAAGTCTTGATGGACTGGCAGTCAGAGTACTTCTTTATTTAGACAGATTTCAATAATAAAAGATAGATTCACATTCTTCTAAAACATAGATTATATCCTTTTTGTCTCCAGATAGGTGTTTTATCTGTCATAAATTTAGTCATCATTGATAAACCTTATCTTTTTACTATCATTTTTCTTCATCAATGCCATAACCTGACATTTTTGAGAATATGGAGGCATATTTGTCACAGCCTGAAACCCCATTCTCAGGTTGGACGCATTCTCAGATTCAATGGCAATAGGTAGAAAATCTTCAAGCCAGCCTGGGCGTATTGCTTTGTCCCAATTAGTATATTATCATATTTTAATGGACAGCCTCAAGAAAAACAATTTAAGCCAAAGCAGCAACAGTTGTTATTAAATTCCTGGCATAATGCATTGTCTATATCTCATATCTTTGTAGAATTTACTTATGTGCTAAATCTAAGTATTCTTTCATTATTTTGGTCATACAACATCACAGTGATAATGTGAAAGCTGATATTTCTAGGAAAAGGAGGTCCTAATACCTCACTTTAAAAATCATTTTTATAAAACATTCTTTGTCCATCATTACAGACCCTAGTGTAAGGTGAAGATGTCTCCAGTCATTCATTTACATCTTTATCTAATCATTGAGGGCATACCATATGTAACTCCTAATCTTATATGCCAAGTATTCATCTGAGGATACAGCAGTACAAGGTATTTAATCTCAAATACTATCAACTCTCCTGGCTCTAGAAACTTTGTTTGCCTTTTTAAGAGTATGTTCTGATTATTTTCTTCTTGAGGAAACACAGGGGTAGATTTTGCAAGACTATCTTGAAGCTAAAGTCTCATAAGGAGTTTTTTGACATTTTTATGAGAAAGACATTTATGTAGGGCCAGATAATTGATATTTCCCCTAAATATGAGAGGAGCAGTATGCTCAGGATTTTCCTGGAGAAGCTAAGAAGCAGTACTCCAGGGTGAAGGCATAAATGATTCATGAAAAAAATTCCCATTGCTCCAATGGCCCCAGGTTGTACATGTATTGAAAGCCCTCTAAGCATGTAGCAAGTGGAGATCAAGACCAAGGCTGAAAGATAGTATGAAGGCTATTGTAACATGCAACTCAGATATGCTTGATCTTTGTCAAATATCTGTGCTGACTTCAAGACTTTAAGTGTATATAAACTTTTGTGAGGTTTTAATCCACTTGGAGGTGACTTTTGAGTGAAAATAAGCATCAATTTCCATGTTTCTACATATAGACATCTAGTTTGGTCAGCATCATTTGTGAAGATTTTAACTGTTTTTCTGTCATAGTACTATTTTTGTTATAGTACTAGTGCATTTACATAATAAAACATTACTCAGACATTTAAAGAATCAAATCATGAAACATGAAGGTAAATGCACCTTTGCAGGTAACTGAGAGTGAGAGAACCTAGACCCCCAAAGACAAATAGGGTATGTATTTGCTTTTACATATATATTAGTTGCAAGATGTATGATATGCAAGCAACTGGACATAATACCACAGGGGATACATACAAATTAAAAACTGGAGGTTAGGGGAGGCAGAGATTTCTCCATAGGAAAGGGAAATAAAATACTTGGAACAAATGGAAGGTGGGCTAAAAAGATAGAATTGAAGGATATTGGGAAAGGAAGAGGGCAATGAAAAGGTAACATGAGGAAAGACAGGTAAAATTAAGGGTCATTTGTTTGGTACAGTGGAAACCTAATGCAATAGAAACATTTTAAATCATGTTCATATTAAGAGCCAATATAAATGAAATCACCAGAGAAGAAAGTCCCAACTGGAAATCTCTTGTCACTAAGTAAAGCATCCAGTACTGGTAATAGTCTATATTTAACTGAGGTATTGGCCAAAGTAGTGTGATTGTAATGCCAAAACAATATAGGCTTTTGCCAAGACTATAGGCTGCTCTCCACAAATTGACTGCAGTGCCCTTTTGCTGGAGATAACACTTACACTTACATGGAACATAGATAAATAGAGCTTGTGCTTACATAGAACCTTCACACTTACATTCTAGCAACTTTGATATGAGAAGTACACTGCAACTACAAGAGGAGAAATACAAACACTAAGCCAGCTACCAAACTTTTGAACTATGACAGTTTCCTACCTGTAAGACATATTAGTGCAAGAGTTGTAGGAGTAAATAACCAATCTATAGTTTGACTTAAGGCCCACTTCACATGATGGAATCCATACCTGACACTGGTTTATTGATCAAGAAAAAGAAATTACACAGACCATGGTTCTGGGGGAAAAGCAAATACTGCATTCTACTAAAAGTAATAAAATGACCATTGACACCATTCTGCTATACTCATAGACCAGTATCTTGTTCAGCCATCATAAAAAAAAAAGTCATCCTGCATCTGATGGAGACAAATTCAGAGACCCATAGAGAAAATCGACAGTCAGTGAGAGACCTCAGAATATGCCCTTCAGACTCTTCAGTAATTCAGCCAGAAGAGTATAAGAGCCAGAAAGGATAGAGGATATCAAAGAAGAAAGCATTATAAATTAAGAGGACTGAAGAATATATAAGCTGTGAGAGACTGAGGCAGCATGCAAAAGGAATTTAATGTTATCCCTAGCCCTATCTCTAATTGATAAGTGCTTGCAAATGAAAATGTAGTTTTCTCCAAGGTGCACTCATTTTATCCAATGAACTACACTTAATTGTACTTTTAAGCATACATTCCAAAAGGTAGATGGCCAAAAATTTCACTCACTGGCACGTTTGGATTTCCATGTCCTGTAATTCTGGTATGCATTTTAAAAATTTTATCACATTTCTCATTTTAATTTGCTGAAGAGTTTTTTCCTAGTTTTAAAGCTACATGGACCCTCTGTGTGTACTACTGTTTCATGTTTAATATTTTATGAAATTTCTGCATGTGTGAACAAGTCTACATATTTTCCCCCCTTGAGCTCTTTTTCTTTTGTTGGTCTTTTATAATAAGATGTGATTGTTTTTGTATTTTCTCTATTTTACTTTCTTATTATACATTATAGCCCTTCTTGTTTTATATGAGGGTAAATTTAAACAGGATAGAAGGGGAGATGGGAAAGAATTGCCAGGATTAGAGGAAGGGAAAACTTTAATCAGGGTGAATATATGAGTAAAGTGACTATTTTGAAAAGAAAAAAAGGAGGAGGAGGAGCAAGAAGAAAAGCAGGAGGAGGACGAAGAGATGAAGTTGAAGATGATTATGAACAACAAGAATAAAGAAACAACAACAACTGGATAATTGCATCAAAAGAAATGTTAAATAGCCATGCACAAAAGATCCAGAATATCTAAAAAGTGCAAAAAAATAATTTATGAATAATAGAAATAGAGGAAGAAGACAAAACTCACATCAAAATCCCTGAAATATTTTCAGCAAAATAATAGAATATATCCTTAACCTAATGAAGACGGGGTAGCCTATAAAAGTACAAAAAGTATAGAAAACAACAAAGCATACCAGAAAAGAAATTGTGCTCAGCATATAAAATCAAAACCCTAAATGTAAAGAAAATTATATTAAACAAAGAAGGTATATTAAAAGTTGCAAGTTGAAAAGACTAAGTTGCATATAAATTCAGGCTCATTAGAGTAACTCCTGATCTCTCAAGAAAAATTCTAAACCTAGAATGGCTGAGACAAATTGTATATAATCTTTAAGGGATCCTTATTACTATATCCAGTATACTTTCAATAATAAATGGTGAATAAAAATATATTGCACAATTAAACCAAATATGAGCAATATCTCTGTAAAACTCCTTCACTACAGAAGCCAATCAAAGCAAAACTCCTATCTAAAAATGTTAACCACACCCAATAACAGACAAAAAGTGAATAATCCCAAGCATCAAATATAAAGAAGTAAACTCCCCACACCATAACTACAAAATAAAGGGAAATAATAAACATTGTTCATTGAAAACTCTCAACTTGAATGTTCAATTCTCCAATAGAAAGACAGGAACTAACAGAATGGACTAGACAAAAAATGTCCATTCTTCTGCTGCATCTACGGAACACTCTGTACCATCCACATTAGATAGCATTTTGTGTAAAAGGATGGAAGGAGACAGTAGAAGAAAGTGGACCAAGAAAGAAGTTTAGGGGCGCTTTATTTTATACAGTTCACACACACAAAATACCTAAAATTCTTGAGTCAATTTAAAAGAGAATATATACTGTACACACTGAATGAGGAGTTCTACCATTATCCACATCAAAACAACAGATGACTTGGGCAGGTCCAGCACACATATATACTCATGTTTACTGAAACACAGCTGACTGTGTGCTAAGATAGAATACACCTGATTGTCCTGAATCACATCAGTGCAAAATATTATATTATTCAATTTTTTTATTCATAGAAAACATGTACATTTGTTTTTCGAGATTTTAATATAATCACATTTTTTTTCTCATTTCTCTGTTCCCCACATACAAAATCTCCCATACAGCCCTCTTTTGGTTCTTTCAATTTCAAGTCTTGTGTTTCCAATAACTACTATTACATGTATCATGCATTATGTGTGTGTGTGTGCATGTGTGTGAGAGAGAACATTTAACATTTTAAGAAAGGCAATCATTTTACTTTGAAATTGTGGATGAACTAAAAATGTATCATCAAAAATTGTGACCTTAGCTAGACGCAGAAATCAAACATTGTATGACTTCAGTCCTAATTGGGCTAAAAGAAGTCAGTACACTGAAATAAGAACTGAAAAGTCAGTATTAGAGCCTGAACATCAGGGTGTAGTGGCATGACTTGTCAAAGAACACATTTAAGTGACAAGAGGAATAATTTAAAGAAATATCTCAGGGTACATGCATAAGAGCTATTACTAATACCTTACATTGTTTACTTGAGAAATATTCTGTATATATATTTTTAAATCTCAATAATCAAAATGTTATAATTACTGTGTAAGAAATATTTATTTATATATTATTTATTCTTCCATCAATTTTCCTTCCATTTTCACCCTCCTGAGTTTTGAGTAAACATTCTTTGCTCTTTTGAAAATTCAAGCCACTTTTTCATAAACTATTTTTACACACTTAATATATCAAAATTTGATTTGTAAAATATTTTATAATATTATAATACTAGGAATATATAACAAACCACTGAATTTTATCAAGGGTATTTATTATATACAGGAAAAAGGAAAATGTGAAGAGGTGAAATACTATTCTTTCTAGTTGTTTTTAAGAGACAGTTGCCTGAGTGCAGCCATTTCAGGAAAAAAAAACTTATTTTTTTCTTTTTTATTGATTATTACAATTTATTCACTTTGTTTTCTGGCTGTAAGACCTTCCCTCATCTTCCATCAATTACAACCTACCTCCCTCTTCTACCCCTATGCCCCTCTCCTAGTCCACTGATAGGGGAAGTCCTACTTCCCTACTGTCTTATCCTAGCCTATCTTATCAAGTCTTACCAAGAATGGCTGCATCTTCCTCTGTGGCCTGGCAAGGCTGCACCTTCCAGGAGTAGGTTATCAAGGAGCCTGCCACTGAGTTCATGTCAGAGACAGCTGCTGTTACCCTTAATAGGGAACTCACATGGAAACCGAGATACTTATGAGCTACATCTGAGCAGGGGTTCTAGGTGTTCTTCATGCATGGTCCTTGGTTGGAAAAGGACCCCCTGGGCCCATATTTTTTGGCTCAATTGGCCTCCTTGTGGAGGGCCTCTCTCATCCAGGTCTTTCTATCTCCTGAATCTTCCATATTATTCCATGCTCTCTGCCCAAAGTTTGGCTTTGTGGCTAACCATCTGCTTCAGTAACCTGCTAGGTAGATTCTTTCAGAGGCCCTCTGTGGTGGGTTCGTGCCCTGTTCCCTGTCTTCTCCCATTACTGATGTCTATCCCATTTGCTTTCTAAACGAGGATTAAGCATCTTCCCTAGGGTTCTTCCTGTTGCTTTAGGACTATAAATTTTAGTATTTTAATCCTACATTATTTGACTAATTCCCACATATAAGTGAGGATATACCATGAGTGTCTTTCTGCTTCTGGATACCTCACTCAGAGTGATCTTTTCTAGTTCAATCCATTTGCCTGCTGATTTCCTTGTTTTTAATTGCTAAATAGTATTGCATTGTATAAATGTGCCACAATTTCTATGTCTATTCCTCGGTTTGGGGACATCTAAGTTGTTTCCAGATTCTGGCTATTATCAGTAAAGCTGTTATGAGTACAGTTGAACAAATGTCCCTGTTGTTTGTTTGATAATCTTCTGAATATATGCCCAGAGTTGGTATAACTGAATATTCTAGTAGTACTATTCATAGTTTTCTGAGAAAGCACCAGATTGATTTCCAAAGTGGTTGTACAAGTTTACATTCCCACCAGCAATGGAGAAGGGTTCCCTTTTCTCCATATCCAGTCCAGCTTGTGTTGCAGATAATGTGATAGTATACATGAATAACCCTAAAAATTCAACCAGGGAACTCCTACAGCTGATAAACAACTTTAGCAAAATGACTGGATACAAAATTAAATTTAAAAAAATCTGAAGCCCTCCTGTATACAGAAGACAAATGAGCTCAGAAAGAAATTAGGGAAACAAAACCCCTTTACAGAAGCCAGAGATAATATAAAGTACATTGGTGTGACTCTAATCAAGCCAGTGAACGACTTGTATGAAAAAAAAAAGAACTTCAAGGAAGATATCAGAAAATCTCCCATACTCCAGAATTGGTAGGATTAACATAGTAAAAATGGCCACTCTACCAAAAGAAATCTAAAGACTCAATGCAATTCCAATCAAAACACCAGCACAACTCATTACAGACCTCCAAAGAACAATTCTCAGTTTCATATGGAAAAACAAAAAACCCAGAATTGATTTTAAAAAAAATGCCTGCACAATAAATATTTTCTGGAGGTATCTTCATCCACAATCTCAAGTAGTACTATAGGGCAACAGTAATAAAAAATGGCATGGTACTGGCACCTGTACTTTAAATCTTAAAGGGGTGTGCATCTACTCATTAATCATTTTTATTAAATCATATCAAGAAGCTGAGGGGAAAAACAAATATAAGGGAATCAACTGCTGTCTCAGGTTTAGACCTAGTTTGCGGGTGCCCAGACGGCCAATGCTACCTTGGGCTATTGTTTCAGCTCATCAACCTTAAAATATCCCTGGATTTACTATTAATAGTGTACTTTTCTTAACTTTAAATTGTTCTCTAAGATTTTTTACATCAGAGCCAAACATCTTCCCTGACCTTGTGAAACAATCTATTTTTCCAAATTGTTTCTAAGTATAATGGTCATTGCTAACAATCTATATCTATGGCTCATTTCAAGGACAGTGGTTAATTCATTAATCTGCTCCAGTTAACATGTGAAAAGAGATCAAGCATTGTTAATTTTAAATGTCAGTGATATTTCCCAG
This sequence comes from Meriones unguiculatus, assembly GCF_030254825.1. NCBI lineage: Eukaryota > Metazoa > Chordata > Mammalia > Rodentia > Muridae > Meriones > Meriones unguiculatus. Next base: position 11,189 of record NW_026843642.1, on the reverse strand, counting down.
TGAAGAGCTAGAAGCCTTCTTAAAGTTTTCATACAACTCATGTTATAAGGATTATGGACATCATAAGGGCAACAAGCAGAGATATGCTACATAAGAACACAAATTCATCAGGAAAATCAGTTTTTGGGATTATGCTTCTCCAAGACAAACTCATCATGATTATGCTAACAGGGGAGCCACATTCCATGAGTTCTACAGCTGTTCTGCTGTTGCTCCTGCATGGCGCTTGACAGAACCAGGTAGCCAAAATAGTTTGCCTATATGTGTGTGTGGGGGGGGTAAGGTTATCTCAGGACCTGGGAAGGAGAATTCAGGGTAATGCATGGGCTGTACTAGCCTGGATGGCCAGATAACATGGAAGGACTGAAGGATTTCTGAGAGAAAATGGCAGGTGGGTTTGATTTGATATGTTAACTAGGAAACTCTGCCATTAGTTTCAGGTTTGAATCCTACTTCTATGGTAACATAAACTTCAGAGAGAGAATCATGGTCTCCATTGCATAATGATCTTCAACTGAGCTCATAGGGAAGAAAGGTGACAAAGACAAAGATTCTGTTTTTCTTTTCTTTCTATATATCTTCTTTCTTTTCTTTGAGGGAGGGCAGTTACCCAAACTAGACTCAAATTTTTGCTGTTTTGCTTTGTTTTCTTTACTATATTTTATTTTATCAATTGTTTTTATTTTTCACAATTTATTCACAATTTATTCATTATATATGCTGATTGAAGGTCACTCCCTCAACTCCTACTGGTCCCTCCCTCCACCTTCCCCCATCCCCTTCCCATAGACTACTCAAAAGGAGAGTTCCTCTCGCCTGCCATTCACCCTTACATTATCAGAACAATACTCAGCTATTAAAAACAGAAAAATAAAATTTCTGCTTGTATTTATTTTCCATGGGCCACTGTACTCACCTTAGAAGATTTCATACCATGAAGCTTGCCTGCAACCTTACCTTGAACTAAACAATAAGTATAACTCATTTTAATGAGTCCCATCCCAAGATACTGTTTGATTGACCATCTCAAATCCAGAAACATGTGAAATTTGAAATGCTATGCAGTCTGAAATATTTTATCACAGGCATTTCAGAGAATGTGATTCTCTTGCTACCTGGATGGCTGTTTCCCACCAGCCCAGGAAGGCATGAGGGGCAGAAGATGAGTAGTATAAAGCTTGGAAAGCTCACAAGCATAACATTGGTTAGCCACTCTGGGAACCACTTCAGAAAGTAAGTTCAACTTTAATTCCAGAAAACAGAACACAGTGGCTTGTATCCCTTGGGGAGTACCAGGGATGTTCCAAGCATAGGTGTAGATAATTGTTTAATACTAGGAAATTCAAGAATGCTAGATTTGCATTAAACAGCACATTCCTATTATATGAATAAGAAGAACAAGAACACAGAACCAAATTATCCTATATTTGAAGGGAGGGGAGAGTTATCAGGGATCTGTGTCAAAGGCCATCTATCAAATTTGATTGGTGGTTTCCATGTCTAAAGATACTCTCCAGATGAAGTCAGGCAGAGAAAACACACCCTTGACATGGTTACCCATCTAGGCCAGAAGCAGTCATACATAGAAAAAAAAGTGATTTTTTTCAATAGTACCCCTGGAACAATAGGTAGTTGTACACAAAGAAACTTCTACAGGCTACCAATCTTGTGATACTCTCAGAGAACTTCCTGGCTGGTGAAAGTTCATTTCCTACATATTCATCCACTGAACTAACAGTTTCTTGTGTAAAGTGCGGCAATTAAGTTTGATTTTTGTTCCTTGTAATGTATTTTTGTTCCCTAAGATATGCTATAGTATGATAAGTTCTGTGTCCTGTCCTTTGTGATTGCACAATGGCAGAAGAAGGCATGCAATACCTTTCTCAGGGGAACACCATGAGTTTCACAGCTTGCCCCAGGGGTGCTGAAAAAGAGGGAAGGGTAGGGAGTCGAGCAACCCCTTCACATCTGTGTAGGGAGGTAATGGCCCTCAACCTTGAAACTATCTAAATGTACTCCATCCTTCAAGAGGTGATGATTAAAACACTCTCTGCTCCCCACTTTATCATGCTCTCAATGCTTTGTTCTTACATATTATGGAAAAATAAATGATGGAGTAGGAAAAAAAAAAGAAAACACTAAATGTTGAGAATCAGGATTATCAATAAGTCTTCCATAAACACCTTATCATATAATACTGTTGCGTGTAATTCATATTCACTATCCATTGTATTCTTTTAAAAAATGAGTTTATTTACTTTACATTCCAATTTAAGTCTCCCCCTTTCACTCCCCCATTACTACCCTCCATTCTTATTGCCTCTATTCCCTTTCCCCTTCAGAAAAGTGAGGTCATTTCCAATGAGCTAGTTTTACACTTCTGTTGCATCTCAGTGGACCAAAGTACACAAAGGGCTTTCCACCTTGCTTATAGTCACAGAATTCCTCTCCAGTAAGGATAATTTTATGATGATGATGACGACTCTAGATTTGTGCAAGGCCTCACTATTTTAACATATTCATAAGTTCTCTCAAGTATGAATCCTTTCATGATGATGAAGATTGTACAAATATAGAATGGTTTCACCATGTTAAAAGGACTCATAGGCTTTCTGTCCATTAGGATATCTTTCATGAGTTTGAAGATGATTCTGAAGTGCAAAAGTTTATTCACATTGGATGCAGTGAGACAGCTTCTTTCCAGTATGTGTTCTTTTATGTATTAAGAGATGTTATATGCAAAGGCTTTGCCACATAATTATATTCATATGGTTTCCCTCCAGAATGTGTTGTTGTCTTAGGAGATGATTGTTACATGCAAAGAATTTATCACACTAATTACCCTCACCAGGCTTCTCTCCACTGTGTGTTTTTTCATGTTTTTGGAGACTACTCTGTTGTGCAAGGGCTTTATCATGTTGAGTATACGTATAAGGTTTCTTTCCAGTGTGTTTTCTTTTATGGCTTAAGAGAGTACTGTTTTGTGCAAAGGCTTTACCACACTGGTTACATTCATAAGGTTTCTCTCCAGTGTGTGTTCTTTTATGGCTTATGAGAGCACTGTTTTGTGCAAAGGCTTTACCACACTGGTTACATTCATAAGGTTTCTCTCCAGTGTGTGTTCTTTTATGGCTTATGAGAGCACTGTTTTGTGCAAAGGCTTTACCGCACTAGTTACATTCATAAGGTTTCTCTCCACTGTGTGTTCTTTTGTGGCTTAATAGAGTACTGTTTTCTGCAAAGGCTTTACCACACTGGTTACATTCATAAGGTTTCTCTCCAGTGTGTGTTCTTTTATGGCTTAAGAGAGTACTGTTTTCTGCAAAGGTTTTACCACAATGGTTACATTCATAAGGTTTCTCTCCAGTGTGTGTTCTTTTATGTCTTATGAGATGACTGTTTCGTGTAAAGGCTTTACCACACTGGTTACATTCATAACGTTTCTCTCCAGTGTGTGTTCTTTTATGCCGTATGAGATTATTCTTTTCTGCAAAGGCTTACCACACTGGTTACATTCGTAAGGTTTCTCTTCAGTGTGTGTTCTTTTATGCCGTATGAGAAAAGTTGTATACGGGAAGGCTTTACGACATACAGTGCATTTAAAGGGTTTCTCTCCAGTATGACTATATTCATGCCTGCAAAGAAAATTGACACATGTGAAAGATTTACCACAGTGATTTCATTACACTAATAAATATATTTATCTATATGAATTAATATCCTAATTTGGTCTAATGGTAAAGAAGAATCAAATTTTAAAGTTTTATCACTTTATTTACTTTCACGGTATTCACCTTCATTATGGGTATTTTTGAAGATCCCTGTGATGGTAAGAGCATTTGTTATGTGGATCACTTTTATAGCATCATTTTTCTATATGAGGTTTTCTCCTATATATGAAGAGTATTGTAAGAATTCAGAGTTTTACCACAGCAATCCCATTCACAAATTTTTGTACTGTATGAATGATACTTCATTTACAATGTGAGCCAAGACAAGCAGAAGTTCCAAATTCCTAGTATTCATAGATATTTTCAGCAATATGTGTTTGCTAATGAATTCTCAGTGAAGTTGCAAAACCAATTAACAGTAACCATTTATCACATTCAGAAAATTTACTCACAGTGGGGACTACTACCAAATCAATTGTTCTTGGAGAAAGACAGGGACACTGCTTCTTTCAATAACCCTATGTTCCTGTGTCTTAGAATCATTTTGACATATGATATACCAGTTTAATTTACAAAAATTATAAAGATTCCCACATTGAATTAAAACATTTTGTTTTTTGTTCATCATAGACATGTCATATAGGGATTAAGATTTCTCCACAACAATATTCTTGATTCTTATAAGCTGCTCCTTTCACTAAACTTTACAATGTTACTGCACGAAAATGAGTAGCACTGGGTCTACTATGAAACTTTTGCTTATTAGAAGGTTTTGGACACATACTGATCACCAATTCAGTGTGTATACCTCTTACAATATCTGAATAGACAGAATGAGACTAAACAGATTGGCAGTTCAAGTCAGTAGCTGTAATGTCCATATGATTCAAATGTTATTTTTGTTACAACATTATTTTATTTTCTTCTATCTTAGGGGAGTGCCTTGTAAACACAAATCAGATACCTGACATTGAAGTACATGGAATTATGAGATTTTAATGATCATCAGTACACTTAAAGTAGTGCTGTTTTTACACTGTTGCTTTTCTTTAAAACTTCCAGGACACAGCCATGTGTGCTGGAACATGCCTTCAATCCCAGCACTTGTGGAGGCAGAAGCAGGCATATCTCTGTGATTTTGAGGTCAGGCTGGTCTAACAAGTAAGTCTAAGAAAATCACAGATACCCAGAAAAAAATTATATTTCAAAAACAGAAAATAAAAAGCAGCCAATAAACAAACAAACAAACAAACAAACAAAAAACACCAAACTTCCAGGACACATTAAAATTTAAGATTTACATCTGTGTCAACATGCACATAAAGTTACCTTTTATTACTTGTAGAACTTTGAAAATGTTCTTCAATATCATGGTCATCCCAATTGTAGCCTAAAATATAGTATGAGAAAATATATATTATTGGAAATATCATGTTATTATTAAGGCAAAACTTAAATTACTATGATCTGTGATCCTTAGAACCATGCCTGATTTATTTACCTCATTCCTCCTCATTCTCAATTGGAATAACAGAAGAGGATCAATAACAAAGTAAGAGTTGTCTCTTTATTTTAAAAGTGAAAGAAAAATTGCAGTCTTACCTATAGCAGTGAGGTTTTCACAGGTCTCTAGCATCACATCTTTGTAGAGTTGCTTCTGGGAAGGTTCCAGCAAGGCCCACTCTTCTTGGCTGAATTTCACATGCACATCATTGAAGGTCACTGAATTCTAAAATATGCCATACATTTGTACAACAGAAACAGTGGCAACAATATAAATTTATACTTCATTGTCAATATAATCATATAATTCTACTGCTTCTTCAATTTATTTTCTGACACAGAAGTGTGACTGTTATATAGTTGGGTGCTGTGCGTGATGTGCAGTAGGGGAGATGAAAAAGCCTAAGGGTTAGATTGAAAAAAAAGGCATGCTTCAAAAACCTGTGTTTCATCAGTTGGTAAGACATTAATATAAAGTAGCCATTAGTTGGGTTCTTGAGCAATCTATGAATCATCTTCAGTTACTTGGGTGAGTAGGTCAGGACTCTGTCATGAGACAAGTGGAAGGACAAAACACAGTCATGATATTTTATATAGCAATAAATGAGATGTATTGATCAGGGGAAACTGAACAGATGGGTAACATCAGTCAAAAGACAACATGGTACTGAATATTATGTTTTGACCAGGGCTCAGGGATGTGGCATATCAGTATGTGAAGAGGGGGGCTCATATAATTGTGGAAGGGAAAGTGGACTACAGTGAATACATGGATAAAAATAATGTGAGTGGCAAGCAACAACAATCATAGCCAATAACATCATATTTCTGAGTGACCAGACAAAAGAAAAGGAATAGAACACGTGATTATTCTTTGATCATTGTTTTGTATATCCTCCTTACTAAATAATGTAGTCTATAGATTAAAAATAAAGATTAAAACTTTTCTATTAAAAAAGAAGTGTTAATGTTATCACTAAGTCATTTTAGAAGAAAACGGAATAACAAGTTTTAACTGTATCATATCTAAACTTTTTGAAGAGGATATAGCTTTGGAATAGACATGGCAATTAATGTGGACAAAGACAAACAGAGAGAAGAGTGTGAAATAGAGAGACAGAGACATAGAGACAGAGACACAGAGAGAGAGAAATTAACAGATGAACAATACTAAGTACAAATCAGAGAAATTTATTAACAGTTACTAACTACAAAAAATGGTGGACAAGCTGGGTGTATTCTGTCATGCCTTCAATTCCATCACTCAGGAGGCAGATGCAGGTGTATCTTATTGAAATGGATGTCAGCATTATCTATTCAAAGAGTTCTAGGACAGCCAGACCTATATATTAAGACAGAGCCTCCCCTAAAAGTCAATCAAACAAACACAAAATATTGAAAGAACTCAGAGGTCTTTACTGAAGCTTCTACAAGGAGTTATACATTCACTCCTATTGTATATTTATTTTCCAGAAATCTGTACTGCCCCAGCTTAAACTGCAACTGCAATGATATCTTACTAAAAGGGAATGCATGTTTAAACAGGTAAAAATAGAAGACAAAAATATTAGCAGTGTAAATGCTGATCATAAAAGAGCCACATAAGATAGGAGAGATGGCTCAGCAGTAAGGAGCTCTTACTGCTCTTGCAAATAATTGGGCTCAATTGTTAGTGTTTACCTGGGACCCGCTACTTTCAATTGCTATAAGTTCATGAGTTCTGAAGACATCTTCAGACTACTGTGAGGATTAGGCACAGAAGAGATGCATATTCATGCATACAATCAAAATACTTATATTCAGTAAAAACTAAAAATAGATCCCAGATTGCTGGACTGATTTCACACTGTTCTGATAAGATGGGTAGCAGAGACTGCACAGTGACCAATAGTTGGATCTGTGGGCCCCCAAACACCACTGACTGTGTTTCCTAGGTAAGAAGAAAACCAATGATGAGGGAAACAATTGGGTCCAACCTCAGAGAACCCCACTAATCTCTGGGAAATTTTCTTGGATGTTGCAGCAGGAATAAGGTTTTCAAGCAAATGGACCCATGAAGCAAGCAGGAGTAGCTATTCTAATATCTAATAAAACAGACTTTCAACCAAAATTAATTGAAAGGGATGATAAAGAGGGAATCCAAGATGGCATTGCCAGGAGGAACCGGACAGGAACAGGACAGGAACAGGACAGCAATATTGGTACAGCAACTAAAAGACTGAATTCTGGGCCCTAAAACAACAGCAATCGTGTTTCCCAGGTGAGAGGAAACTCCATGGTGTGGGGATCACTCAGTTCCACTCTCAGGTCACTCAGTGAGAACCCGGAAAATATTCCAGGCTCAGGATACACTTGTGTGTCCTGATCACCTTCCCAGGCCAAACTGTGTGCTCCAGGGCACCAGAGACTGGGAGCCAAGTGTCAAAAAAAAAAAAAACAGGGAAGAAGAAAGTGGGACTGACCTCAGGTCACCCAGTCTATCCCTGGAAAAGATCCTGCAGACTGGTGGGTGCACAGCTGCCAGCCTTGAGTGGGCCTCCAGTCACTAGACTGGCATGCCCTATTCTCCATCACAGACAGAACTGTGTGCCCCAGGACACTAGTGGATAGGTTTCCCTGTCTGGAGAAAAACCCACAGACAGGGAAAAAGCAGGTCCCAGCTTAGAGCACTCAGCCAACTCCCCCCACACACACACTACCACCACCACAAATGGGAACATTCTTGGAAATGTTCGCAGGTTCTTTCCCAGTCACCAGCTTGGTAGCCATCTGGCAAGTGCCTACCCATTCTACACACCATGTCAAAAACCACAGATTAGGTCTTCATGTTGGGAGAAAACCCAAAGGTGGGGAAAACATCTGGCCCTACCTCAGGACACCTAGCTCTGGAAAAGTTTCTGGTTATTCACAGGCTCCAGACTCTAGCCTCCTGCTGCACATGGGAGAGCAGTGCCAAGCTGCCATGGATTACTGCTTGGGTACTGGGGCACAGAGCTCTAACCTCAGACATACAGAAGCCTGGGATCCCCAAGATCAACCCCAGATACTGCTCCAAGGGACGACCAGTTATCCCTAACTAAGCAGACCAAACCATGGGGTGCCCAGGTTGCAGCTGCAGCTTACTAACTTTACAGCAAGAAAGCCAGAAGCAGGACAGCTGTCTCCAGGACTTCTCTGGGTGAGAGGAGAGCCCCCTTGACTAACAAAGACCACAATTACCGCTCAGGTCTCTATGCCTGTGGTGAGTTTTGGCAATTCCTGAAAAATACCTGCTATTCAGTGACTGTATCCCAAAAGCTGAGGAGGCCTCCTTCAGGAAAAATCATCTTCCTGCCAAGGGGATTATCCCCACCACAGGATTCCAGGAAGCACCAGAAACTAACACCCAACACCTAAGATAGCCAAAAGGGTAGAGGCAAGTGTAAAAGCTCAAAAAGACAAAGCAATATGGCATCTCCAGAACCCAGTTATTCGGGGCAAGCAGCCCTGGACACACCAGGGTAAATGAAATTCAAGAAGATGACCTTACATCTGTGCTTATAAACAGGATAATAGAGGAAAAAAAAATAAACTGCGTAAAGACCTAGATGAAGATAAAGTCAAACAGATTATTGCCATTTGCAAAGAAATGGAGGAAGATAAAGTCAAACAGATTATGGCCATCCTTAAAGAAATACAGGAAGTTGCAGCCAAACAATTTGTGGCCTTTAGAGAGGAAATACTTAAATCACGAAAAGATATTAATGAAACAGAGGATTGTTCGAACAAACAGCTGACAGAATTGAAGGAAAATACAGTCAGAGAAGTGAAGGAAATCAATAAAATGGCTCAAGATCTGATAAGAGAATTGGAAAAAAATTAAAGAAAACACAAGTGGAGGAAACTGTGGAGAGAAAGAACTTAGAGAGGAAAAGAGGAACTACAGAGGTAAGCATAAGAAATAGACTACGAGAGATGGAAGAAAGAATCTTAGGTGTGGAAGACACAATGGAAGAAATAGATGTAGCTATCAAAGAAAATGTTAAATCTAAAAAATTCCTGACACAGACCATCCAAGAAATCCAAGACAACATGAAAAGCAAAACCTAAAAATAATAGGAATAGAGGAAAAAGAAGATTCCCTCCTCCAAGGCCCACAAAATATTTTCAACAAAATCATAGAAGAAAATTTCCCCAACTTAAAAGAGAGGTCTATAAGAATACAAGAGGTCTACAGAACACCCAATAAATTAGACCAGAATAGAAAATCCTCCCACCACATAATAAACAGTAAGTATACAGAACAAAGAAAAAATACTAAAAGCTGCAAAGGAAAAAGGCCAACTTAACATATAATGGCAAACCCATAAGAATCACACCTGACTTTTCATCAGAGACTATGAAAGCCAGAAGGGCCTGAACAGATATCATGAAGACCCTAAGAGAACACAGATGACCACCCAGGCTACTATACCCAGCAAAATCTCAGTCATCATAGATGAAGCAAACAAGATATTTAATGACAAAAACAAATTTAAACAACACCTACCCACAAATCCAGGGGTACAGAAGCTCCTAGAAGGAAAACTACAACCCAGGAAAGCTAACTACATTCAGGAAAACACAGGAAAGAAATAATGTCACTAGAGCAAAACTAAAAGTAACCAAGCACACAAACACACTACCACAAGCAACATCAAAATAAAAGGAACTAACAGCCACTGGTCATTAATTTCCCTCAACATCAATGGACTTAACACTCCAATAAAGACACAGACTTACAGAATGGATATGTAAACAAGACCCAACAATCTGTTGCATACAAGAAACACATCTAAGTCACAAAATAGAAAGGTGGAAGGTTCCAAGCAAATGGAGCCAAGAAACATGCAGGAGTAGCCATTTTAATATCTAATAAAGTAGATTTTCAACCAAAATTAATCAAAAGACATGAGGAAGGTCATTTCATACTCATCAAAGGAAAATTCCGCCAAGAAGAAATCATAATTCTGAACATCTATGCTCCAAATACAAAGATACCCACGTTTGTAAAAGAAAGATCAATAAAACCTAAACCGCACACAAATCCCCATACATTACTACTGGGAAACTTCAACACCCCACTCTCAACAAAGGACAAGTAAACAACAGAAATTAAACAAAGAAACAATATCTCTAATAGAGGTCATGTATCAAATGGACCTAACAGATATCTACAGAATCTTACACTCAAAGACAAAAGAATTTACCTTCTTCTCAGCACCTCATGGAACCTTCTCCAAAATAGACCATGTCGTTGGTCACAAAGTGAATCTCAACAGATATAAGAAGATTGAAATAATGCCTTCTATCCTATCTAATTACCATGGACTAAAGCTGGACCTCAACAACAACAGAAATAGCAAAAAGCCTACACTCACATGGAAACTAAACAACTCACTACTAAATGACAGCTGGGTCAGGGAAGAAATAAAGAAAGAACTTAAAGTCTTCCTAGAATTCAAAGACACAACACAACCAAACTTATGGGAGACAATGAAAGCAGTGCTAAGAGGAAAGTTCATAGCACTAAGTGCCTTCAAGAAGAAATTTGTAACATCTCACACAATCAACTTAATAGCCCATCTAATGGCCCTAGAAAAAAAGAAGCAGACACACCGAAAAAGAAGAGACACCTGGAAATAATCAAACTCAGGACTGAAATCAATAAATTAGAAATAAATAAAACATTTCAAAGAATCAATGAAACCAAGACCTGGTTCTTTGAGAAAATTAACAAGATAGACAAACCCTTAGCTAAACTAACTAAAAGGCAGAGAGAGATTGTCCAAATTAACAAAATCAGAAATGAAAATGGGACAAAACAAAAGACACTAAGGAAATCCAAACAATCGTTAGGACTTACTTCAAAAGTCTATATGCCATAAAATTTGAAAATCTAAATGAAATAGACAATTTTCTTAATCAATTACACTTACCAAAGCTGAATCAATAAAATAGTCCTTTATCCACTAAGGAAATAGCATTCCTCAAAAG
>NW_026843641.1:0-23855 GCF_030254825.1 Meriones unguiculatus | reverse complement strand
ACCATTCAATAATGAACATCTATGATGCAAATGTAAGGGTAGTGTCATTCATAAAAGAAATATTACCAAAGCTTAAATCACACATTGGATCTCACACATTAATAGTCAGAGACTTCAGCACAGACTTTCTCCAAAGGACAGATTAAGACAGAAAGTAAGTGGGGAAATAAATAAACTTACAGACATCTTGAATCAAATGGGCCTAACAGATATATACAGAACATTTCTCAGTGGCTCGGGAAACCTCCAAATTTGACCATAAAATCAGTCACAAAGCAAGCCTCAGAAGATATCAGAAGACTGAAATACCTCCATGAATCTTATTAGACATCCATGGATTAAATCTAGACTTCAACAAGAGAAACACCACATGATCATGGAAGAAACAAAGGAAGAAATAAAAGACATTTTAGTTTTCAATAAAAATGAAGGCAAAACATACCCAAGCTTATGAGACACAATGAAAGTAGTCCTAAGAGAAAAGCTCACAGCCTTTTGATAAATGAAGTGCCTTCATAAAGAAATTGGAGAGATCCCAAATTAGTAATTTAGCAGCATACTTGAAAGCTCTCTAAGAGAAGGAAGCAAACACACCAACATGTAGCAGTTGACAGGAAATATTCAGTCTTGAGGCTGGAATCAATACATTGGAAGCAAAGAGACTGATACAAAGAATCAATAAAACCAAAAGCTGATTCTTTGAAAATATCAACAAGATAAACAAACCCTTAGCCAAACTAACTAAAAGACAGAGGGAGAGAATCCAGGTAAACATCAGAAACAAAAAGGGGAACATAACTACAGACAATGAGGAAATAAAAAAAATCATTAGGACTTAACTCAAAAGCCTGTATTTTACAAAATTAAAAAATCTAAAGTAAACAAAGGATTTTTCTGGATAGATTTCACCTACCGAAGATAAATCAAGATCAGGAAAAAGTTTAAACAGTCCAATAACCACTAAGAAAATAGAAGGAATCATCAAAAACCTCCCATCAAAAAAAAAAAAAGCCCAGACCCAGATGGTTTTAGTGCAGAATTCTGTCAGACATTCAAAAAAGAACTAATACAGATACTCTTCATATTGTTCTACAAAATAGAAACAGAAGGAACATTGCCAGATTCATTCTATGAGGCCACAGTCATGCTGAAACCTAAACTACATAAAAACCCAACAAAGAAAGATAATTCCAGACCAATTTCATGCATGAACTTCCATGTAAAAAAACTCAATAAAATACAAACTGAATCCAAGGACACATCATATACATTATCCCAGGGATGCAGGGATGGTTCAACATACAAAATGTCTTCAATGTAATCCACCACATTAAAAAATTTAAAGAAAAAAATCACTGTCATCTCATTAGATGGAGAAAATGTGCTTGATAAAATCCAACATCCCATCATGGTGAAAGTCTTAGAGAGATTAAGGATACAATATCTACATTTAAACATAATAAAGACTATATACTGCAAGCTAATTGCAAGCATCAGAATAAATGTGGAAAAATTCAAAGCAATTTCATTAAAATCAGGGACAGAAGAAGAATGTCCACTCTTTCTGTACCTCTTCAATATAGTACTTTAAGTTCTAGCTAGAGCAATAAGACAATGAAGGGAGATCAAGGGCATACAAATCAGCAAGGAAGAAGTCAAAATATTGCTATTTTCGGACCAGGTGTCAGTGTATGTAAGCGACCCCAAACATTCCACAAGAGAACTCCTATAGCTGATAAACAGCTTCAGCAAAGTAGCTGGATACAAGATTAATGTTTTAAAAAAATCCATAGCCCTCCTGTACATAAGGGACATATGTGTTGAGAAAGAAATTAAGAAAACTTCACCATTCATAATATCCACAAATGTTATAATGTATCTTGGTGTGACTCTAACCAAATAAGTGAAAGACCTGCATGAAAAGAACTTCAATGGTCTGAAGAAAGAAAATGAAGATGTCAGAAAATGGAAGGATCTCCCAATTTCCTGGATCCATAGGATTAACATAGTGAAAATGGCCATCTAACCAAAGGCAATCTACAGATTCAATGCAATCACATCAAAATACTAATGCAGTTCTTTTCAGATCTTGAAAGAACAATTCTAAACTTTATATGGAAGAATAAAAAAACCCAGAACAGCTTAAACAGTCCTAGACAACAAAAGAACTTCTGGAGTTATCTACATCCCTGACTTCAAGCTACAACACACAGCAATAGTAATAATACTGCATGGTGCTGGCATAGAGATAGACTGGTTGGTTGATCAATGGAATTGAATCAAAGACGCAGAAATAAACCCACATACCTTTGGTCAATTGATTTTTGACAAGGAAGCCAGAACCGTACAATGGAAAAAACACAGCCTCTTCAACAAACCATGATGGTCTAACTATCTCTGCATGTAGAAAAATGCAAATAGATATATATTTTTCTCCCTGAAAAAAAATCTCAAATCCAAGTGGATCAGAGACCTCAATATAACTGCAGAAATACTAAATCTGTTAGAAGAGAAACCTGGAAAGAGCCTTGAACTCATTGGCACAGGAGACAACTTTCTGAAAAGAACACCAACAGATCTATAAGGAGTAAACACTATCAATGGAAATAAATGTCAATCTACACATTAGGAAAAGAACACATCAATCCTATTTTCAACAAATATCGAAACTATACAATGGACTCAAGAAATCAAACTACAATAAAAAATGACCCAATTAAATAATTTTACAGAACTAAACAAAGAATTTTCAACAGTGAAATCTTGAATGGCTTAGAAGCACTTAAAGAAATGCTCACCTTCCATCATCATCAGAGAAATGCAAATCAAAATTACTCTGAGATTCTATCTCATACCCAGTCTGAAAGGCTAAGATCAAAAATCTCAAGTTGTAGCAGATCCTGGTGAGGATGAGGACAAAGGGGAACAAGCCTTCCTTGCTAGTGTGAGTGGAAACTTTTACAAGCACTTTGGAAATCAATCTATCGATTTCTCAGAAATTTGGAAAGAGCTAGCTATACCACTAATGGATATATTCCCCAAAGAAGCTCTATAAGAAGGACACCTAATCAACTACATTCATAGCAGTTTTATTTGTAATAGTCAGAATCTGGAAACCACTTAGATGTCCCACAACTGAAGAATGGATAAAGAAACCGTGGCACATTTACACAAAAGCATATACTCAGCCATTAAAAACAAAGCAATCAACTTCCACTGCTTTTCCCAGCCATCTGTGAGATTATCTGAATTCTCTGTTTCTTATCGAGGAAAGAAATCTTACTCTGAGCCTGCATAGACACACCTTACCCACTCCACCCCATCCCCTCCTCCATATTGGCTACATATGACAACAATTTCACGATCAGATCGGGACCCCTGAGAAAAAGAAGTTTCTCTAGGATTACAGTAATCAGAATAGAATAGGATAGAATAGTGTCATAGTGATTATGACATTTAAGGAGACCACAGGCCGCAAATGCACACCCTCATGGTTTTATAAATGGTAAATGCACCTGGGTCAGGCCTGCACAGGTAGATGATGAGAGACATTTAAGGGTGAGGGGAGGAAGACCCTCTCCTCCTCTTCAGGGATGCTCTCCAAGCTCAGACACACATAGGAACCTTCACAGAGGAATTCATCCAAACCCTTGGACGAGAGGAGTTCTGGAGGAGTTTTGAATTCCCTGCAGTCACCAGAGCGGTTAGTGCCACCTGAATTCACTATGCCAATTTCTTGAGAAAAAATTTGAAGCCACTGCCTGACCTCCACATGAGCTGAGATGCTGTGGCTCCTTCATGGGTCTTTCTCGAGTTCTGTTTAAGTCCCTCAGTTTCCTATTCTTGTATTTGAAGAATGACTGACACAAAGGAACACAGAGAACATTACAATATGACAATGGAAATCATATTTCTTTCCCATAAGCCAAGTTCGGGAAACTGCCACTGTAGTGAAAGACTGTTGACATAGAGCCTCTTTTTCCTTTCTTCAGTAAGATCTGACTGAAGCCTGGCCTGTGAGTTCAAGGCCAGCCTGGTCTACAGAGTCCTGCACAGCCTAGAAAAACAAAAACAAGCAAACAAACCAAATCCAACCATCCAAAACAAATCAAAACAGACAAACACAAACAGCTGCTATGGGAAGTTGAAATTGTATGTATTTTACTATATAAAATTTAGGAAATAAACCCAGCTTCTATCTTGTCATGGCCTTAACTCAACCTTCACATCCACACTCACTTTTCTCTCTGTTCCCCAGTGCCTCCTACTGAGGAAAATAACTGCTGAGGTCCTAGTGAGTACTATTTCTCTTCTATTTCTTCTGCAACAATTTCACAGTTGAATCATATAAGGACAGGCTGGAAAGGGCAGCAACTGAACCTCTTTTTAGATAGGATTCACTACAGAGCAGTTGCATCAGAGGCAAGAGAAACGATTCGGCCATGAGACAAGCAGCCTTGGATTCATCCCTGGCTTGGGTTTCAATTCTGATCTGATGCGGCATCAAAGGGTTCCATTATTTCTCTTCCCTTGTTTTCCCTCCCTGCCACCCGCACCCCAATGAATCATGTCCCTGCCCTTCGATGATGAGCTCACTAGAATGAGGTCATGGGCCAACAACCTACTCCTCTCTGTAGTCTTCCCACCAGCAACGAGAAACCATAACCATGAATTACATTATCCAGTGGTTCTTTGGAATGTATAAAGCAGAGCCTTGTGATTTTGCCAACTTTTCAAGATGTGCATACACGAGTGTAAGGTTGTGTCAACTCTATATGCACTCTCATCTGACGATTAAAGGTTTGTTTTTTAGTAACATAAGTCTGGTGTACTGCACTACTAGGGTACTGTGTGAACAAACAATCCATAAATATATAAAATATATCTATATAAATATATGTATATAAAAACCAATCAATAAATATATAATATATAATTATATATAAATATATATGGTATACATAATATATATAAATATATCTCTATAACTATATTAATATATTTATATAAAATAACAATCCATAAATATATAAAAATATATAATATATACAATTACATATAAATATATGTTATACAGTATATAATATATCACATATCTATATTAATATATATATAATATATTAAAAATAAATTTTGTAAACCCAATTAAGAAAAAATCACTATGCTTCTGCTCACTGAATGCTTTATAATATTAACACATCATGACTTCTGAATCATGGGAGGGTAGCAATTCTTTCCTATTTTCTTATAAGTGCTTGTTATGTTTTGTTTTTGTTTTTTTACAATTCTGCTTTATTTGGGGGTGTTTGAGCCTCAGCCTCCCCATTGTGGGGAATAGGTAAAACAGACCGCTTTACTTCTCTGGGCTGTTGTTGATCAAGGGTCCTTTGAGAGTCTCCATATCAGTCCCCATCAACTGCAGACACAGCCACCTTCTCTCTACTCCAGGATGTGCTCAGAGGCCCTCTCAGTGCACGAGGCAGGCCTGTTATCAGCTGTCAAAAAGCCATGTCCTGAGAGACCATTAATAGGTGTGGATGAACTATGTGCAAACTGAAATCCCACACTCAGGATTAAGATGGAAACAAATTCACACAACATTCCCAGCACTTCCATTCTGTCTCCTCACTGTGGCCTCCAACTGTCGGGAACCCATTTGACTCCAATCAGGCTTGTTACCCTGAATAAAAGGAGGAGGCCGCCACCCAGGTTCTAGTTATGCAAAAGCCAAAATAGACAGAGACACTGGACACATATAGAAGTAGGACCAACTTCCAGGGGCAATTCAACCAAAACCACTATTATCCCAAAAGGACTTAAAGCAATGTGTCTTTTAAGGACTGGGGAGACATCTCAGATATGTCTATGTGCTGCCGAACTTGCTCTTGTGTATTTTTACTGGCTGAATGCATTGTTAAATAAGGCCACTAGGAAACATTTTTGTTTCCATTCAAGCGAGTCCTTGCACAACCAAGAGTTCACCTAGTGACTTAATATCCTTCCTGCAAAAATCAAACTAGTATGCAGGGCCCATATCCTTCCCATATAGTCAGTTCCTGCACCTTCCCCAAACATGTCCATTTCCAAGGGAAACCATCTCATTAAGGGCCTCCTCCACAGCCAGAATTTGCACTGTTTCCTTTTGGAGACATTGAGGTGAGAACTTTTTTTTCAGATTAAAGGCCTCGACTTCCCCTCCAAAGTTCAATATAATCTTGTTCAGTTTAAGTGAGGACTGTGTTTTCAGAACAGCCCCTGATAAGAACTTCTGGAAGGTTTGTACTTTGGGAGCCAAGGTGACCCTGACCTGGCTGTGGATAGGCCTGTCTTTTAAGTGGTTCACCAGCATACTGGCTCCCTTCAAATTCTTTGGATCTGCACCAAACAGAGCATATGTTTTAAGCTTTAAACCTTAAAGAGAAACCCATGAGTTGTTTTTTTTTAATATTTATTTATTTATACATGAGCACTCTGTCTGAATATATGCCTGTATGAAACAAGAGAGCACCAGATCCCATTGTAGACAGTTGTGGGTAATCATGTGGGCTGCTGGGAATTGAACTCCAGACCATCTGGAAGGGCAGCCAATGCTCTTCACCACTGAGCCATCTCTCCAGCACCCACCCGTGAGTTTTTAAATCAGATAAGGCCATTCAGCTCTTCAGCCCTTAAGTTCTGGTTTCTCATGGTTCCCCATCAAAGCACCCTCACCAAATAAAGAAAAGTGTCCGGCTTTTTTTGTGCATAATTTTTATCTGCAGGGAAAACCTCCCCAAGACCTGCACGTGCACACACACACACACACACACAACCTCTCTCATTGGTCCTTGCAGGCACACGGTTTTTCACAGGTACCAGGTGAAACTTAGGTGCAGTTATCTGAGCCCAGCATGAAGCCACAAAACAAAAATATTGTTTCTTGAAATTTCTCTGATAGGGGAGGTCCTCCTCCCCTTTCATCTGACCCTAGCCTATCAGGTCTCATCAGGACTGGCTGCATTGTATTACTCTGTGGCCTGGTCAGGCTGC
This sequence comes from Meriones unguiculatus, assembly GCF_030254825.1. Lineage (NCBI taxonomy): Eukaryota > Metazoa > Chordata > Mammalia > Rodentia > Muridae > Meriones > Meriones unguiculatus. The sequence continues at coordinate 16,826 of NW_026843641.1, read as the reverse complement.
TCCCCCCCCATAGGAGGAGGTGATTAAAGAGCCAACTACTGATTTCATGTCAGAAACAGTCCCTGTTCCCCTTACTAGAGTTCCCACATGGATACTGAGCTGCCACGGGCTACATCTGAGCAGGAGTTCTAGGTTATCTCCATGCATGGTCCTTGGCTGGAGAATAAGTCTCAGAAAAGATGGAGTGGGGAATGGATGGAAATGAGGGAGCAAGGGTGAGATTGGGAGAGATTGAAGGAGGGGCCTATAGATGGGATAGAGAGTGAATAAACTTGGAATATTATAAAAAATAAAATGTTAAAAAAATCATTTATATTCAGAAATGAAATGTATAAGGAACTCAGTCTCAACCCAAATTTTGTTAGCAGCTTTTACACTTTTTGCCAAGAGGGCATTTTGCATTTATTACAAAACACAATCCATATTGTTCTCTGAGAAGACTATATGACTCCTGTGGGAGTCATTTATAAATCCTAATAAACTCCTCTGTAGTACTTGTAAATCACTGTAAACTCGACATTTCACCAAAGATGAATATGATGTAGCATAACTTAAGAATCCTGCAATCATTTTTGTCAGTATTGTTTGATTCTACTAAGTATGTTCTCTAGACATATTAATCATATTAATCATCTCACAAGAATGGGCTTCTTGGTGTATGTGATTCCTACCTTTTATATATTATATTATATTATATTATATTATATTATATTATATATGTATATTACTGCTAAAGCATTTAAACACCATGGTAATTTAATAAAGAATTCACCTTAATTTGTATTTTGTTCTTTAATTATAAAATGTATAAATAATTAAAAAAATGCTCTTTACTTGTTAATATTCAAGGGCACCTTCCATTTGTGGAACAGATGGGTAACTCCACTGCAGTTGAGGAATGGGCTAAGGAAGCCTGATCCACCAGGAGGAAGAAAGAGAACTGCTTACTGAGTGCTGTGGGGCCTCCGGCATGCCCTGAGATCTTGAATTTGGGAGCCTAGGGTCCCTTCCCACAGAGGAGAGCAGCAAGTGGCTGAGCGGCAAGTGTGGGAGGGCTGGGTGGTCCCGAGGCTGGGAGGACAGGCGTTAGTGCTGCTGAAATGTGAATCTCCTTAGACCTGAAGAAGGCACGGTCCTGGCCTGGAAGCCAGGGTCAGGGAATAACGGGCTGAGTCCCTTCCACACACTCTAACCCTAAGGGAGACACCCTAACCCTAAGGGAGCCCTCCTGTCACACAAAAATCTCTGGCCAATCAGAGCCTCTGACCGGACCTGCCAGTCAAGAGAGGGGGCGTGTTCTTCCGTGTGCCTTTGTATGGGTTCAGCTCCTGCTGCTGAGCAGGTTCTCAGGGTTCCAGGTGAAGAGCTCTGATCGCTGCCGCCGCTGCTTGGGTGCTGTAAGGGAACTGAGGCAAGCTACGAAGTTGCAACATGATGAGTGCAGGGAGAAGAAGGCGGCTGAGCGGCGGGAGCTGGTGTGCGGGGACTCTTCCGGGACTGGCTAGTCAGCGGCGGCCCCTGGGGAGGAACCTTGTGGTCCTGAGCTCTCGCTGGAAACAGTGGTGGCATTTGAGTCACTTCACTGAGGGGATCGCATCCGCGCAGAGCGTTTGCAGCAGGGGTTCTTTTGCAGAATCATCCTCGTGGCTGGACACCAAACTCGGAATACTTGAGTTTGTCTTCAGTGTTCCAGTTTCTCTAGTGTCTTCTACAAGTTCTGCTCTTAGCATTTAACCTTTGGGTGTGAGATCCATTCAGAGGTAGTTTTGTGGGGGTTGGAAATGGCATCTCGTGTGTTGGGCAGCACTCCAATATTAAGCTGTGATGAGGAAGAGTAGAATTGATGATGTAAAGGATTGGGAAGTATAGGCGACACTAAATAGAATTTAGCCAGGGGAGAGGACTGCCTCTCAGTCACCCCACAGGTATGCTAACCAGGCCTGTTAGAGATTAGCATGCTAGCATACACATGCTGACCGGGCTTGTCCAGAAATTTGGCTCTAACCCTAGCAAAAAAGAGAGATAAATGTGATTTACAACCAGCTACCGGGCCAATCCTCATATCAAAGAACAGGCCTCTACGGAGTGGCTCAAGGCGGTCTCAGGGTCACTACCAACATTATAGCCTGTGGTGACATAAAGGTGTTAAAGTAACATTTATTCCCCTGATGTAGTTTTCCTCCAGGAACTTAGTGCCTTCATCTGCTAACCTAGGCCTAGTCCTGCAAGCTTCTAGCCTCCATACAATCAAATCTAGGCTTAGAATGTTTTCATCCTCTGAGACTTGGTGCTGAATAAACTCACCCTTTCTATTTCTTTTAGAACTCTTGCTAGGCTGTTCAACTCAGCTGTTCTGGCTCAGACTCCCCTCCAGTCTGGCTTCTTTTAGTTTCTGACTGAATTGCTCTGTTTGACCTCATACTAACTTTGGCAATATGTTATAATCCTCTAGATGGTTCTCATCCTCTGGCTCTGTCTGTCTTCACCTTTGCCTAGTTTCTCTCTTCAACTTGTGTCTGTAAAAGTCTCCCAGTAAAACTTTTTTTTCTGAATTCTGCAAACTCAACTTGACTGCATTGCCTCTCAACTCACTGACTCACTCAGCTGAACAGCCTGAGCAGAAATGGCTAGAACTCAAACATCTGCATGCCTCAGTTTCCTGAGGGTTAGGATTAAAGGTTTATTCCATCACACCCAGACCTAAGCTTTTCTTTCCTGAAGCTTGCGCTATACCTGGCTTGCCTAGTCCACAAGGATCAGCTTATCTCTCTCTCCTGTGATTAAAGTTGTGTTTGTATTCCAACCAGACTGTATAGACCTAGAAAGTCTTTGGATTTGATCTCTTGCTAGAACAGTCATTTTCTGAATTGAAATTCATTTACCTAAAGGTCCAGATTTGTTTTTGGGAAAAGAATAGTTTTTTCCACAGGGGCAAGTCTATACTGGTTGACAACACTTTGAAAAGGAAAACAACAACAGAACAAACAAACAAACAAACAAAAAATGTCTTTGTGTTCATGGCTGACATGATCAATGAAGGCATTCCATGAGGCCTTCATGTAAGAGGAATGGCATAGTTCTTTCTCAAACCCATTAACATTCTTGGCATAGCCAGTAACAGACAGGGGCCTAGGCCTTGGGAGCTTTCACTAAGTTATCCATGTATTTAGAATAAAATGGAGTTCCTTCTCAAAAGCGAGGAACATGTTTGGGAGAGCCTGTAATGGTCTGAGTCCCAGGCCTTTGGGGGGGGCATTGCTTCAGATCATAAGATACTAGCTCTTTCCACCATTTGGGGCTGTGGTTGTCACTTCCAAGGCCACTGTAGGCTTAGTTAATAATGTTCTTGAGAGACCCTGTGTTCCTCTTAATGCAGCTTTGTTTCATTAGACTCCTCATGAGTTTGTTCCTACATATGATATTTTCTGCTGACATTATAGAAGTTAACCATTTCCTTCCATTTCCCCTGTGTTGATATATTTTTTAATGTATACACCTTACCCTTGTTCATTCAAATACTGATTTCTTCTGCACCCCACCCCCAACTCTCTGGTTTCAATCCGGATATTGCAATGTGATACTCATTTTAGACATCCTGTCTCAACTCTTGTGTAAACAGGACAATATAAAGCAACTAGACACAGTGTTGAGTAGGGAGGAGGCAGAGGACAGGAAAGAGGGGAGGAGCCAGAAAGCAGGAATGAGTGGGAGGAGAAGGGGTGGGAGGAGAGTGAGGAGAGCAGAGCTGGAGGAGAGATCTTGGAGGACATGGAACATGAACCAGACCTAAGATTTCACAAAAAGCAAGTTTAATGTGGGAAATCTAAATATTAGGAAACTGAGGGCTTGGAGGTTTAGGAGGGAGTAAATATTGCCCAGCATTGTGTTCTAGGTTAACTAAAAGCTAAGTCTCTGTGTGGTGATTTGGTTATACAGCTGTTTAAGATTAACTGCAAGCATTACCAGTAGATAAACCAATAGTAAATATTAATCGTCTCCTACAAAACCCTTGAAAGTAGTATACCAGATGTTATTCTTGAGAAGCTAACATGGCCATGGACCTCTCAGAGGCTGAACCACCAACTAAATAGTATTCATGGGCTGGACATAGAACCCCTCCACATATGTAGCAGATGTGTATCTTGGTCATCATGTAGCTCTCCTAACAATGGGAGTCCTGGCTGTTTCTGACTCTGTACCTGGGTTTGGATCACTTTCTTCCACCTGGACTGCCTTGCCTAGCTTCAGTGGGAAAGGGTAAAATTGGTTCCATTTAGACTTGATGCATCAGGGTATGTTGGTACTTAAGTGGGGAAGGAGATCTGCTCCTATGAGGATAGAGGTAGGGAGGAGTGGGGTGTGGGGATGAGACAGGGAGGAAAGGAGGGTGGATTTTTCCATCTGGCTGTTAAGTGATTAAATAAATGAACTGAAGGATAAAAATGCTTACTCAGCTTAACACATAGCTTGTATAAGACATCCCCACCCCAGCTTTTATTTTTTCCAATGTTGCCTTTTTCTCTTCTGGCACACTCACTTCAGGACCCTGTCACTGAAGAATGACCTGCTGTTTGAGGGCACTAGTCTACTTCTGGCAATATTTTTGCTGTGTAAATCTTTCTAAGTGGCTAGACTTACAAGTCTCCAGTCCCCATTTAAATTGTTGAAAACATAACCTGGGGACTGAACCTAAAAGTGACTTAAAGGTTACAAGATATGTGTAATGCAAAATTTTGTCCGCAGCTGGCTCCTTTTGAGCATTGGCCAGAGCTGAATGTATGCTGTCATTAATTGCATGCTGTCTTAATCTTTTAATTGTGTTTGCAGTGATTTCTCCTTGGGAGGGGATATTAATTCTAGACCAGCTGCATCTTCAGCCTGGTAGATAAATGTTTCCAAGACAAGCTATTCAGACTGAGGTCACCTTCATCCCAGTCTGTTTCTTCCTAGGGCAATGACCTTGATTTCCTCTTGATTAAACTTTCTAAATTCTTTAGTTAAAGGGTTGTACCAAAAAAGAACTTTATAATTTGAATTAGTGATATACTGTCCATTGTAGTTACAGTGAAAGGATTTCCATGTGGAGCATGGTTTCTGCCTTCTGTTCAGAACAGGAAGAACATTTTTTTATGTACAATTGCTGGGTGAAACAGGATAGGCAATAGCTAGATCAAGGACTAAAATTTAAGGCAGTCAGCTGCAGGGGTCACCCTATGAAGAAGGACATGATCCCCACAGAGTTAGTGAGATTTTTCAATTTCTAGCACATATTAACTTTTGCATGTATATAGACCAGATTGGTGGGTGTTCAATTTAGGTACCTTAAATGGAGCCAGTGAATATTGAATTTCCAAGTAAGGTCTATCCTATGCATTTATGTGCAGTCTTCTTGGACAGGGCTATGTCTGCTCAGAAATTTGAGACTAGTGCTAGTGGCAGTAATCTCAGCAGCTAACACTGCAGGTAGAATCAAGTCCAAACTGTATCCAATTAATGCCAATAGCTCTACCAGAAAAGGGCCTGCTTTTATTAAAAGTCAGTATACTTACGCATTTTTCAATTATATTTATCTTTTTAATAAAGTCAATTGTTGGTTTTACTTACTAAGTTTTATTTTCTTTATGTATCACTGCTCTAATCTCTTATTTGTTTCTCTTTTCCAACATTTCCCAGTTATTAAGAATTTCATTCCTGGGACGGGAGACATGTCTCAGTGGTTAAGAGCACTGTCTCTTTTTCTAAAGGACCCAGATTCAATTCTCAGCACCCACATAGAAGCTCACAACTGTATGTAATGCTAATTCCAAGGGATCTGATACCTTCACAGTACTGCACAAAAAATAATATTAAATGATTTTTTTAAAGAATTTCATTCCCATTTAAAAAGGGATTTCTCATTAGTTTCTGTTTAGAGCACTGTCTCCCAAAATGCATCCTTTCTTCACGCTGTGTAGTTAAGAGTTACTTTGAACACATAATCCTGCGTCTGTGGCCCAGTGCCTTGCAACTCATTTCAGGCTGGACCTTAACCTGGTCAGTGAAATGGAAAAGAGACCAGTGAATGAGGTTCCTCAAACATCCCTGGCTTTTATAGGGTGGGCAATTACAAATAAAGAGGGACCTGTGTATGAAATGAGTTCACTGACCAACTATGAAGCTGGTGTCATCATAGCACAAAAAGGGATGGAGAAGAAGGATGGTGAGAGCTTTCCTGCTTGGACAGGAAGTGTCAGTTATTCAATTTTAGATGGTTAGGAAAAGTCCAAACTAGTAATACTTGGATTTCACATACCAAGGCAATTAAGATTCTGGAAGAGGAACTAAACTTATTTCTAGAAACCAAACTTCTGTAGTTACATTGATTCAACAAACACAGAAGATCAGGACAAAATGGTGTGGCCGAGCCTAACAGGAATGTTATTACTCTAACAATAATGGTGCATCCCAAGATAAAAGGAGTGAATCATACTTGGTGTGCCCTGCTAGGCATGTCTAGTCCTAGAAAACTATTGGAGCATGAACCCTGTTTCAACTTTTACAACAGTTTTTGAGATTATAATTAAATCATTTCAGCCTCCTCATTCTTCCTTACTATTAAGTCTCAAATGCTGGGACAAATGGCTGAGATACCTATTTAACAACTCAAAGCAGGCCCAGTTGCTGGTTCTCCCAGCATAACTCTGTTTCTACCTGCCATAGGTTAATGGTTGGCATTTCAGCCTTCTAGCCTAGGGTCTGAGTTCCCCTTCCCCTGGATGGTCTTACTAATGTAATCCAACCATTTTGGTTACCTGGTCTTTTTCATCTATTATTTAATATCCTAGCCTCTTGGTCTGGCTTTGCCCTCTCCTCCCCTCCCTTTCCTTGTAAGGCTCGCAGTCATGTCCCCTCTGAACTCTCCCAGACATCCCTGCCTCTTGCTATTCTGTCTCTTTTATGTATAATAAACTTTCTACTGTAACATACCTAGAATCATCCATGTCCTTACCTTTTTTCTTTTTTTCATTCATTTCTCATTTACCACTCCTTACTTTTAAATTCATGGTCACTTTTTGCTGTAATTGTTGTTACTGTTTGACTTTGACTTGTTTGGCTTTGGGATTTCTCAGCTATGAGGTAGGGATAGCTGCACTGAACATTGATTGTGTGTTGGAATGTGCACACAAAGGACCCTGTGTCTTGGAAGAGGAACTGTCTCCTTGTGTCTTGGAGACTGGAATTTTTACTAAAATACAGATTTCTTATAGTAGGGCTCTGTCTGACCCGAAGGTGGAAGGGCCCAACTGGGAAGGCCTCAGCTGTCTGAGCCTTTTGATTGGATTCCCCAGTAGAGGAGCTGCTACTGTCCTGAAGCCCAGCCAGGTGGCTGAAGGAAACAAGGGACTCTGGGCAGACCTACCAATCAGCAGCACCACTGGAAGGTAGCTCATATTTTCTTTTCAGGATTCTTCTCTGATGCAGCTGAAGAGAACTGTGAGGGGAACCACAAACCATGCAATGGTGAGTCTGTGGGCCACTGTCCCAAAAACCAGGAGGAACAGGTCTGCTAAGCTCTCTGAGTCTGATATGGTGATGCTGAGACTGTGAGTCTACTGTAGTTCTGTTGATCTATGTGGTGACTTGGGGAGTGGTCCTTTGTCACTGATTCTCCCTTGAGTATGGATTTCTTGGGGGCCTTGGGTGGGGATCTGGGAGAATTCCTCTGCAGCCCTGGCAGTTTCAAATGATGCTTAAAATATCACTGTCCAGTGTGCACACACATACATTGCTTTTGGTGTGTACTGGGAAGACAGACTGGAAAACTAATAGTCTGCTCTCTAGAAGTTCTGAACCTTGCATTCCACATTCAGGTTTGTGTGGACAATTTTATAAATAGTTTTAAAGCTGGTGGAGAAGGGGCTATGTGCATCCTCCAGCAATTTTTGTTTGCAATCTTTTTATCTTTTCACTACTTTCAACCACAGTGTTGTGACTCAGGAAATTTTAATTTCAGGACACAAAGTGAATTTCTGAAATGCAGAGGTTTTTAAGGTGTGCATGGTGTTGGGTAGGTGTGTAATGCAGATTCCATATCTTGTGGCACAATCCATGTGAGAGTAAGCAAACATGAAAACACTCACCACATCGGTTTGTGTGTGGCTTTCATTGGGGCTGGATTTGTCTGAAACCACAAGAATGCATGAGGGGCTGTAGAATCGTAGCCCACTTTTTGGATCACTTTTTTTTTTTTTAACAGAGAGCTCCAGAGCATAGAGCATGTTTTCTCTCCTTTTGGAAGAACAATCTATAGTAGCTGGTGGGTCACAAATATACTTTAGCGGTCAGTTTGAGTTGCTTTTGTAAGAGTTTTGAAGTCTGTGTTTATTTAATTTCTACACATATATAACCAAAGGTAACTTGGTCAAGTACACATTTTTCCTGGCAGAGTTTCATTGGGAATTTTGAGGGAAATTGGAATATATTTTTAAGCTTATGGTTTTCACTTTTTCTCTTCATCTCCTAATTTTGTCAAAACTGTTGTACACATTCTTGGTAGTTGTAGCTCTGAGATACATTCTGAGGTCACAGCTGCCCATGTGTGTACTCTTACTTCATAATCCTATTTGGAATTCTGTATCATTTTTCATGGGATATAGCTTTGGAATCATCTTTCCTCTTAGAAATTCATAGAAATTTTCTTCAGATTCTGTTGAATTCATGTTGAAAAATAGCCAACATCTTTGTATTTTTAAATAGATCATTCCATTACTGTCGTTTACTCTAGTATAAAAGGGTAAATGATATTATCCTACATAATCATTTGTTTAGCAAACTACAGTTAGTACATAAAATTGAAAGTGATATGAAATAATTTTCAATCTATAGAAAGAAGACCAGTATAGAGTTTACTGACAGAAAAAACATTGTTACAGTCAGAAAAGCTATCTCATCAAGTATAATTTGAGAAGACAAAAAGTGAAAATAATACATGGTCCAGAATTGAACTATAAATTTGAATGTGATATGGGATCGTGTATTAGCATACAAAATCAACTCTTGATAGCAGAATTTGGGATTTCCTGTGGATACAAACTAAAATTAGGTAACATCAAGTAGTTTTAGAGTCAATGTAAAACTACAAGTATTTAATGTATGTAATCTGATGGTTTTGCAGATATTACCCCTACCCACACACCCTCATTACCAAAAGCAACACAATAAACCATGTTTTTACACATTCTCATTGTTTCCATGTTTATGTGTGCCTACATTGCACAGAGCTCTTATAAAATGACAGAATTGCTATGGATCCCAACAGTCTTCTCAGTAAATTTTCAGGTACTTTAGATTGGTTTTAAATAAGTATCTGAATTCTCATGCTTATTGCATTTATGTTCGTGGTGGCATACCTTTCAAAATAACCTAATTCTTCATTTGTTGAGGTCACTCTGAGTATCTCAGGAGGACAGTATGGTAAATAAATGAAGACAATAGCAATGGTTAAAGGATTACACACTTTTAAAAGACTCTCACAGTCAGTGCTGTATTAGTCATGAAAGAGGATATAAGTACAGCATAAACAGTGTTAAATCAACAAACTTCTCTTTCCCTCTCTAATTTCAATCTTGCTGCATTTCTCTTTGTCCATTGGGTAGGAGACGTTCAATTATCTTGTCTACCTAATGAAAGACAGAAACAACACAACGTAGGTGAAGCAATCACTTTCAAAGAATTTTTATAACATTTTTTAGTTGGTATGTGGAGAAGGAAAATCAAATATCAGACTTTTTACAGCAAAATTTGTTATGGAAAAAAAGCAAATGTGCTTTTATAGTATAGTATAAAAATGCAGATAGTTGGTTTATTTTGATGGTCTGAGAGCTTTATGCCAATGAGTCATGCTACACGAAGTGAAAATGAGTTAAGAAACAGACTGACTTGTTTTGTTTGAATTGAAATGACAATAAATTACAGTTGATTAAAAATGTAATAGTCTTACACAAGTGACACTTTTCTTAGTTTTGTTCTGATCAGCTAACCTGTCTTAGATGGTAATACTTTTATTTTTATTGGAAAAACATGTCTAAACACTTAACATTTTAAAACATCAATTTGTATATACTTAATGTATTATATATTTAATGTATAGTGTATAACATTATGCATTTATTTCTGTTATTGTGAATATTATTCAAACATTCTTTTTGGTTGCTTCTTTTTAAAGATTTTTCTTTATTTAATTAATGTTCTGTCTGCACATGCGCCTGCATGCCAGAAGAGTGCAACAGACCACAGTATAAATGGTTGTGAGCCACCATGTGGTTGCTAGGAATTGAACTCAGGAGCTCTGAAAGAACAGAGCGTGTTCTTATCTGCTGGGCCACCTCTCCAGCTCCAAACTTTAGTTTTTATTATAGAGAAGAAAGAGTACTCTTTTGGAATTAAGTGAGCAGGGACCCCTATAATTCCACATAACAGCAGAAAATTACCATTTTTTTTACCTGCATGATATATATTTCACATTGGTGAGAGCAAAACTTCTGATTTCACAGATCTAGATGGGACTAAAGAATAAGCTTGTTAAATTCCTGAGTGATGCTTTCTCTCTATGCACAGAGAACAATAACTGTACGTCATGATTGTGTTTGCCTAGTCGTCACTATTTCACTTCTCTTTGATTGCATCCCTTCTTCCCATTTTTTAGGTAGGAAAATTTAATTAGTGCTTTTTAATTGAAAAGGATACTTCCCTCATACAATATATTCTGACCACTGTTTACCCTCCCTCTACTTCTCCCACGTCCAGCATACCTCCCTTCTTCCCCAGATCCACTCCTTCCACTCTGTATCCTTTTCAGAAAAGTACAGGCCTCCAAGATAGGACTGCCAAACAAGACCAAACAAGATACAAAACGATAAAGCAAACAGACCTCACATTGAGGATTGAAAAGGAACCTGATAGGGGAAAAAGATTCTCAAGAGCAGGTGAGAGAGTCAAAGCTACACCTGTTCCTAATGTTAGGATTCCCACAAAAATACAGAGCTAACAGCCATGACACCTCAGTAGAGGACCTGGTGCTGAGACATGCACATGCAATGCTTGCCATTTATGTCTCTGTGACATTCCTGGCCATGCAGGGAGTGGGTTCCATCCCATGGCTTAGGCTGCAAGTTAAACCAAACATTAGCTCACCACTCAAGCAAGTTTGGTGCCACCACCACCCCTTTACATCTTGTAAGCAGTACAGATTTTAGGTGGAGTGGTTTTTATTCTGGGTTTGTGTCCAGGTTTCTCTTTCGGGAGCCTGTACAGTACTGTCTCACCCCAAAGAGACTAGAACATAGGGGTGAAGTCTTTCAGCCTGCACCTGGTCCACCTCTCCACCTTCAGTATGAGTGAGCTGTCACTTGTCCTGATAAACTTCACCATTCTGACATGTGTAAAATTAAACCTCAAACCTTAAAGGCTAAGGATGCTGAACCTGAACAGTGTTTCTCAGCTATTTGAGATTCTCCTGTTGAGAATTCTTTATTGAGATCTGTTCTCTGTTTTTTATTTTATATTTTTATTTTTTAAATATAAGTTACAGTTTATTAACTTTGTATCCCAGCTGTAGCCTGCTCCCTCATTACCTCTGATTCCCATCCTCCTCCCTACCCTTTTCCAAGTCCACTGATAGGGGAGGTCCACCTCCCCTTCAATCTGACTTTAGCTTATCAGGTATCATTGGGACTGGCTGCAGTGTCCACTTTTGTGGCCTAGCAAGGCTGCTCCTCCCACAGAAGAGGGAGGTCAAAGAGCCAGCCATTGAGTTCATGTCAGAAATAAACCCTGTTCTCCTTACCAGGGTACACACTTAGATACCAAGCTACCATGGGCTCCAACTTAGCAGGGATTCTAGGTTATATCCATACATGGTCCTTGGTTGGAGATATAGTCTCATAAAGGACCCCTGTTCCCATATATAATTAATTGGTCCTTGTGGCACTCCTGTCCTCTCCATGTAATACTAACTCTCTCTTCTTTCATATGATTCCTTGCCCTCAGAGGACCGGACCCACAGTGCAATTGATGCTCAGCACAGAACTCAGTGCCTGGTGAGATGTTTTTCAAAAAAATAAAATAAAATTTCTTAAGAATAAGATTAAAATCTCTGATATAAGAAGGTTTTGTGAGGATGGCAGCAATGTCTGATTTAACGTCTGTGCACAGACAATAATAATTATAGGTCCCCTCATCCACCCACTCAAAAATCTTATAAAAATTTAGTCATATAAGAAACCCTCCCTTAAACAAATCCTTAAAGCCTAAGGTCTTGCCAGTCATGCTTGCACAAGCCTTTAATCTAGGCACATGAAAGGCAGACACAGGCTGTTCTTTGTGAGTTCACGCTGGTTTACAATAACAGGCCTAAACAAAACAGAAAATCTGAGATGGATTTGGTGGCACAGGCCTTAAATCCCAGTCCTCTGGCAGAAAGAAGCAGGCCAGTCTCTGTGAGTTTAAGGTCAGCCTGGTCTACAGATCTAGTCCAAGACAGCAAAGGCTAAAAGGAGAAGCCCTGTCTCAAAATATCAAATCATAATATATATCTCTGTGTCTGTATGTGTGTGTGTATACATATATGTATTAGCTGTATACATACACAGAGAAATTTATTCTGTCAGTTCTTTTCATGGGTAGAGCCTTCACTAGTATAACTTTCTGTTTTCTACATCTTCCCATTGAGGAGAAATTTTACCTGATGATAGTACTCCAATGTGTCATGTTTTTCCTGCTTTTTTTTCCTCCTGGGTTTTCTCTGATCTTCCAGGAGAAAAGTGGCTGCAGTTTACCTGACCCCAGCGTGAATTCACAGAACATAAAATCTCCTTCCATTTTCTAAAATCTCTCTATATTTTTTAATACTCTTGGCACCCTTCCTCCTGTGGGACAGGCTGTTCGCTCTGCTACAGGTTGAATAACAGTTGTGCAATGTCCACCTTGATTCCAGCAGGAAGAGGGAAATTGCATTGTGAGTGTGGAAGACAGAGGGTAGGCTAGGGGAGGACAGGCACAAATGATGAAATGCAAATCTCTGCATATCTGAAGAAGATTTGGTACTGAAACCGAAGCCTGAGCCATAGATAACTAAGCCTTGTCCCTTCGTTACAGTGTAAACCTAAGGGAGGCGCTCATGTCACTCAAGACTCACTGGCCAATCAGAATCTTCCATCCCTCCATTTGAGGAAGAGGCTGGTTCTTCTTGGCGACATGGTGCATGTTCCCTCTATAGCTGAGTTGGATTGAATGGTTGGTGTGCTCTGGTATGAGTGCAGCTGCTGTGTGCTGTGAGGCGATTTCAGACAAGTTTGGTGAGTTTGTGGTCAGTGCCCCCAACCTGGTGGAGCAGGAGGCTGAACGACAAGAGCTTCTGTGTAGGGTCTTTCATGGGGCTGGGTGGGAACCAGCAGCCAGAATCAGCCATGGGAGATGTCCCTTTTCCTAGCTCTGAACAGAGCAGAGCATCTGAATATCTTGGCTATGTTAGCTTTTGGTTGGGAGCAAAGAAAACTCATTTCCAGAACAGAAGGTTAAAATGAAAGCTTTATTTTCTGAGCTCAGGGAGGCAGCCAGTTCAGGATCTGAAAGGTGACCCAGAGTAAGCTTTATTGTATATTTAAAGAGTTAAATCCACACGGCGAGGGCCCCTTGGTGAGTCCTGGGGTCATCCAATCAAATTTTAACATTGTGGGTTAGGCAAGGGAGTTTCTGTTGGAGGCTGTGTTGATCCACTGGGCTCAAGGCCTTTAACTGTTTTCCAAGACATTTGGTCTGGATTCCAAGGCCCTTCATTTATATCCCTTGACACGTGGTCTGGAGCTCAAGGTGATAAAGAAACAGAAACAAAGACATGAGTGCTCTGTCTGTAATAAGGCAGGGCTTTGTAAGTGATATATTTTTACAATTCAGGCACATTGGTTAAGGTAGCAGCAAGTTTTACCAGTTAACTGATAATTAGGAAAATGTTTCAAGGGGTTCAGTGGGAGATGGCGCTGAAAGGTTTGGAATGTGAAGTTAATTTAATCTTGCTAGTAAAGTGGAAGAGTTGCTTGGAGAGGGCTGGGGCACTGGAGGATGCCTCCTTACACACTATGGGCTTGCATGTTTACAAAGTATTTGCAACAGGGGCTTGAACACAAAAATGTCCTTGGTAGGATGCAAACTCAGAGAGGCCTAGTTTCTAGTATCTTTTCCAAGTACTGACCTTGGCATTTAACATTCATGTATAAGATTCCTTTGGAATTAATTTTGTGGAGGTTGTAAATAACATATGTGTTGAGTAGCACTTCATTATAAAGCTGTGGTGTAAACACCTAGAATTGTTCATGTAAAGGATTTACCAATACTTAGGTGACAGGAAGTCACACCAAGTAGAATTTAGCTAAGGGCTACATAGATAAGTAGCATGCCAACCAGGCATGCTTGAGATAAGGATGCTAGGAAATACATGTTTGCATAAGATGATAGTCAACAAATTTGTCTACAGCCATAACCAGGGAGACATCCCTGATTCATATGAAGCACTGGCCCATGTCCATGTCAAAGAACAGGCATCTAACAAGCTGCTTAATTGCCATTACAGACTGACAGCCAGCATTAAAGACTGTTGTGCCATAAAGTTACAGTTTTCTTGAGAAAAGCATAGCTCTGTCACATGGGGAAGACATCTGGTGAAAACCAATTGAACAGGGAAAACACTGCCCTGATCAAACAAAGCTTTCCCCAAGAGCCTCGTGTATGGAGAGTGACCTAACTTCTTCTCGTACTCCTCAGATATGCTTGGCAGAACCAGATCAACCTGTGGCCTAGTCTTTGGGAGATTTGCCCAAGATTATGAGGTATTTAAAATAAAGCACTGTTCCTATTCTAAAACCAGGAATAGGGTGAGCTGCAGGTTCAGGGCATTTGAGGAGTGTTTCCTTCAGATTCTGAGAACCCAACTCTTTCTAACACCTGGAGATACCCTCATCAGTTCCAAAGTCACTGTGTTCTTGGTAAATAATGTTCTTGAGATCCTGTGTTCCCCTTGTGCAGTGTTGTTTATTAGACTTTTCATGGTTTTATACCATTGTATGAGATTGTCTGATCAATTCATAGATGTCTCCTGTTTCCTTCCATTTCTCCCCAAGGAGTGTACAATATGCTATGCTCCTTAAGAAGCTTAATTAGGATAAGATATAGTTTGTGCAAAACCTTCCCACCCTAGCTTCTACATTTTCTACCTTCTACTTTTCCTAATATTTGAAACCTCTGAGACATCTCACTTATACCCTGTCACTGAATAATGACCTACTGTATTAGGGGAGTGGAGTACATAAATCATTCTAGGAATATCTTTGCTATGTAAATCTCCCAACTGGCTCAGTGGCTAGACTTGAACTCTCTGGTCCATATTGAAATTGTTTAATATATAAACTGGAGCCTAAAAGAGACTTAAGGAAGACTGCATGTATGGAGTACAAAATCAGTTTTAGGTTGTCTTATAGCATTAACTAGAGCTAGATACATGCTATTATTAAAGAAAACTTTTTTAATTAACCATTTAATTGTGTGTGGCATACATTCTCCCTGATGGTGGATATTAACTCTAGAATAGCTGCATCTTCATTGTTTTGGAAAAATATTTCTGAGACAAGTGTTGTTGGCTCAAGTCACATTTTTCCTAGTCTCTTGTTCCCCAGATGCATGACTTTGCTTTCCTCTTGGTTAAAATTTCTAAATTCTGAAGTTAAAGGCTGTGCACATCAGAGTCTTAAAAATTACTCATTTGAGACATACAATGAGCTGTCTACTGTGTGTGCAGTAGGAAGACAGCTTGGAAAAAATGAAAGTCAGATTTCAAGAAGCTTTAAACATTGTTTCCTAATTCATTTTTTCCTAATCCTTGTTTTGTGATGAATGTTACAAGTTTACAAATGGGCTTCAAAATGGTGTCAAGGAAGAAATGTAGATCAGTCTTCAGCAGTATTTGATTAGCATCCTTTTATGTTTCCACTCACAGCAGCCACGATGATGTGACTTAAGAACAGAATTCCAGGATTAAAAGGAGTTTCTGAGCTGCAGAGATATCTCAAGTGTACATAGTGTTATGCAGTTACATAGGACAGATTTCATATCTTGTGCTGGAATACATGTGGCAAGAACGAGACTTAAAATTACTATTTCACATTGTTTTGTTTATGGGATTCAGTAGAACTGTGTTTATCTTCAATCACTGGGGGCACATGAGCTATAACCCCATAGCCCACCTTTCTGGTGACCTCCATTTACAGATAGAGGTCTAGAGCATGGGTATTTTCTTTGAAAAATAATCAGTTATATCTAGAAGATAATTTGTTTTTTTAATTTTTTATTAATTACACTTTATTCATTTTGTATCACCCCATTAGCCCCTCCCTCCTCCCCTCCCGATCCCACCCTCCCTCCGCTTTCTGCAGGCATGCCCCTCCCCAAGTCCGCTGATAGGGGAGGTTCTCTTCTCCTTTCTGATCTTAGTCTATCATTTCTCATCAAAAGTGGCTGCATTGTCATTTTCTGCGGCCTGGTAAGGCTGCTCCCCACCTCAGGAAGGAGGGTTTGAGGAGGGTTTCTTTCAGATTCTGAGAACCCAACTCTTTCTAACACCTGGAGATACCCTCACCAGTTCCAAAGTCACTGTGGTCTTGGTAAATAATGTTCAGATCAAAGAGCAGGCCAATCAGATTATGTCAGAGGCAGTCCCTCTTCCTATTACTATGTAACCCCCTTGGACACTGAACTGCCATGGGCTACATCTGTGCAGGGGTTCTAGGTTATCTCCATGA
>NW_026843640.1:0-23870 GCF_030254825.1 Meriones unguiculatus | reverse complement strand
GTAGGCATTTTGTTGCAAGCGGGTTTTTTAGTACTCTGCAGTCATTTCGTTGCAAGCGGGTTTTTAAGTGCTCTGTAGGCATTTCGTTGCAAGCGGGTTTTTAAGTACTCTGGAGTCATTTCGTTGCAAGCGGGTTTTTAAGTGCTCTGGAGTCATTTCGTTGCAAGCGGGTTTTTAAGTGCTCTGGAGTCATTTCGTTGCAAGCGGGTTTTTAAGTGCTCTGGAGTCATTTCGGTGCAAGCGGGTTTTTAAGTGCTCTGGAGTCATTTCGTTGCAAGCGGGTTTTTAAGTGCTCTGGAGTCATTTCGTTGCAAGCGGGTTTTTAAGTGCTCTGGAGTCATTTCGTTGCAAGCGGGTTTTTAAGTGCTCTGAAGGCATTTCGTTGCAAGCGGGTTTTTAAGTGCTCTGGAGTCATTTTGTTGCAAGCGGGTTTTTACATACTTCTCTGACATTTAACTGGAAGCGGGTTTTTTAAGTGCTCTGGAGTCATTTCGTTGCAAGCTGGTTTTTAAGTGTTCTGGAGTCATTTCGTTGCAATCGGGTTTTTAAGTGCTCTGGAGTCATTTCAATGCAAGCGGGTTTTTAAGTGCTCTGGAGTCATTTCGTTGCAAGCGGGTTTTTAAGTGCTCTGGAGTCATTTCGTTGCAAGCGGGTTTTTACATACTTCTCAGACATTTCACTGGAAGCGGGTTTTTTAAGTGCTCTGTAGGCATTTCGTTGCAAGCGGGTTTGTAAGTACTCTGGAGTCATTTCGTTGCAAGTGGGTTTTTACGTGCTCTGGAGTCATTTCGTTGCAAGCGGGTTTTTACATATTTCTCTGACATTTAACTGGAAGCGAGTATTTTAAGTGCTCTGGATTCATTTCGTTGCAAGCGGGTTTTATGTGCTCTGGAGTCATTTCATTGCAAGCGGGTTTTTACATGCTTCTCAGACATTTCACTGGAAGCGGGTTTTTTAAGTGCTCTGGAGTCATTTCGTTGCAAGCAGGTTTTTAAGTACTCTGGAGTCATTTCGTTTCAAGCGGGGTTTTAAGTGCTCTGGAGTCATTTCGTTGCAAGCGGGTGTTTAAGTGCTCTGGAGTCATTTCGTTGCAAGCGGGTTTTTAAGTGCTCTGGAGTCATTTCGTTGCAAGCGGGTTTTTAAGTGCTCTGGAGTCATTTCGTTGCAAGCGGGTGTTTAAGTGCTCTGGAGTCATTTCGTTGCAAGCGGGTTTTTAAGTGCTCTGGAGTCATTTCGTTGCAAGCGGGTTTTTAAGTGCTCTGAAGGCATTTCGTTGTAAGCGGGTTTTGAAGTTCTCTGGAGTCATTTCGTTGCAAGCGGGTTTTTACGTGTTCTGGAGTCATTTCGTTGCAAGCGGGTTTTTACATACTTCTCAGACATTTCACTGGAAGCGGGTTTTTTAAGTGCTCTGTAGGCATTTCGTTGCAAGCGGGTTTTTTAGTACTCTGGAGTCATTTCGTTGCAAGCGGGTTTTTAAGTGCTCTGTAGGCATTTCGTTTCAAGCGGGTTTTTAAGTGCTCTGGAGTCATTTCGTTGCAAGCGGGTTTTTAAGTGCTCTGGAGTCATTTCGTTGCAAGCGGGTTTTTAAGTGCTCTGGAGTCATTTCGTTGCAAGCGGGTTTTTAAGTGCTCTGAAGGCATTTCGTTGCAAGCGGGTTTTTAAGTGCTCTGGAGTCATTTTGTTGCAAGCGGGTTTTTACATACTTCTCTGACATTTAACTGGAAGCGGGTTTTTTAAGTGCTCTGGAGTCATTTCGTTGCAAGCGGGTTTTTAAGTGCTCTGGAGTCATTTCGTTGCAAGCGGGTTTTTAAGTGCTCTGGAGTCATTTCGTTGCAAGCGGGTTTTTAAGTGCTCTGGAGTCATTTCGTTGCAAGCGGGTTTTTAAGTGCTCTGGAGTCATTTCGTTGCAAGCGGGTTTTTAAGTGCTCTGGAGTCATTTCGTTGCAAGCGGGTTTTTAAGTTCTCTGGAGTCATTTCGTTGCAAGCGGGTTTTTAAGTGCTCTGGAGTCATTTCGTTGCAAGCGGGTTTTTAAGTGCTCTGGAGTCATTTCGTTGCAAGCGGGTTTTTAAGTTCTTTGGAGTCATTTCGTTGCAAGCGGGTTTTTAAGTGCTCTGGAGTCATTTCGTTGCAAGCGCGTTTTTAAGTGCTCTGGAGTCATTTCGTTGCAAGCGGGTTTTTAAGTGCTCTGAAGGCATTTCGTTGTAAGCGGGTTTTTAAGTGCTCTGGAGTCATTTCGTTGCAAGCGGGTTTTTACGTCTTCTGGGGTCATTTCGTTGCAAGCGGGTTTTTACATACTTCTCAGACATTTCACTGGAAGCGGGTTTTTTAAGTGCACTGGAGGCATTTCGTTGCGATCGGGTTTTTAAGTACTCTGGAGTCATTTCGTTGCAAGCGGGTTTTTACATATTTTTGTGACATTTAACTGGAAGCGAGTATTTTAAGTGCTCTGGAGTCATTTCGTTGCAAGCGGGTTTTTACGTGTTCTGGAGTCATTTCGTTGCAAGCAGGTTTTTACATGCTTCTCAGACATTTCACTGGAAGCGGGTTTTTTAAGTGCTCTGGAGTCATTTCGTTGCAAACGGGATTTTAAGTACTCTGGAGTCATTTCGTTGCAAGCGGGTTTTTAAGTGTTCTGGAGTCATTTCGTTGCAAGCGGGTTTTTAAGTGCTCTGGAGTCATTTCGTTGCAAGCGGGTTTTTAAGTGCTCTGGAGTCATTTCGTTGCAAGCGGGTTTTTAAGTGCTCTGGAGTCATTTCGTTGCAAGCGGGTTTTTAAGTTCTCTGGAGTCATTTCGTTGCAAGCGGGTTTTTAAGTGCTCTGGAGTCATTTCGTTGCAAGCGGGTTTTTAAGTGCTCTGGAGTCATTTCGTTGCAAGCGGGTTTTTAAGTTCTTTGGAGTCATTTCGTTGCAAGCGGGTTTTTAAGTGCTCTGGAGTCATTTCGTTGCAAGCGCGTTTTTAAGTGCTCTGGAGTCATTTCGTTGCAAGCGGGTTTTTAAGTGCTCTGAAGGCATTTCGTTGTAAGCGGGTTTTTAAGTGCTCTGGAGTCATTTCGTTGCAAGCGGGTTTTTACGTCTTCTGGGGTCATTTCGTTGCAAGCGGGTTTTTACATACTTCTCAGACATTTCACTGGAAGCGGGTTTTTTAAGTGCACTGGAGGCATTTCGTTGCGATCGGGTTTTTAAGTACTCTGGAGTCATTTCGTTGCAAGCGGGTTTTTAAGTGCTCTGGAGTCATTTCGTTGCAAGCGGGTTTTTAAGTGTTCTGGAGTCATTTCGTTGCAAGCGGGTTTTTAAGTGCTCTGGAGTCATTTCGTTGCAAGCGGGTTTTTAAGTTCTCTGGAGTCATTTCGTTGGAAGCGGGTTTTTAAGTGCTCTGGAGTCATTTCGGTGCAAGCAGGTTTTTAAGTGCTCTGGAGTCATTTCGTTGCAAGCGGGTTTTTAAGTGCTCTGGAGTCATTTCGTTGCTAGCGGGTTTTTAAGTGCTCTGGAGTCATTTCGTTGCAAGCGGGTTTTTAAGCGCTCTGGAGTCATTTCGTTGCAAGCGGGTTTTAAAGTGCTCTGGAGTCATTTCGTTGCAAGCGGGTTTTTAAGTGCTCTGGAGTCATTTCGTTGCAAGCGGGTAATTAAGTGCTCTGAAGGCATTTCGTTGCAAGCGGGTTTTTAAGTGCTCTGGAGTCATTTTGTTGCAAGCGGGTTTTTACATACTTCTCTGACATTTAACTGGAAGCGGGTTTTTTAAGTGCTCTGGAGTCATTTCGTTGCAAGCGGGTTTTTAAGTGCTCTGGAGTCATTTCGTTGCAAGCGGGTTTTTACGTGTTCTGGGGTCATTTCATTGCACTCGGGTTTTTACATACTTCTCAGACATTTCACTGGAAGCGGGTTTTTTAAGTGCACTGGAGGCATTTCGTTGCGATCGGGTTTTTAAGTACTCTGGAGTCATTTCGTTGCAAGCGGGTTTTTAAGTGTTCTGGAGTCATTTCGTTGCAAGCGGGTTTTTACGTGTTCTGGAGTCATTTCGTTGCAAGCAGGTTTTTACATGCTTCTCAGACATTTCACTGGAAGCGGGTTTTTTAAGTGCTCTGGAGTCATTTCGTTGCAAGCGGGATTTTAAGTACTCTGGAGTCATTTCGTTGCAAGCGTGTTTTTAAGTGTTCTGGAGTCATTTCGTTGCAAGCGGGTTTTTAAGTGCTCTGGAGTCATTTCGTTGCAAGCGGGTTTTTAAGTTCTCTGGAGTCATTTCGTTGGAAGCGGGTTTTTAAGTGCTCTGGAGTCATTTCGGTGCAAGCGGGTTTTTAAGTGCTCTGGAGTCATTTCGTTGCAAGCGGGTTTTTAAGTGCTCTGGAGTCATTTCGTTGCTAGCGGGTTTTTAAGTGCTCTTGAGTCATTTCGTTGCAAGCGGGTTTTTAAGTGCTCTGGAGTCATTTCGTTGCAAGCGGGTTTTAAAGTGCTCTGGAGTCATTTCGTTGCAAGCGGGTTTTTAACTGCTCTGGAGTCATTTCGTTGCAAGCGGGTTTTTAAGTGCTCTGAAGGCATTTCGTTGCAAGCGGGTTTTTAAGTGCTCTGGAGTCATTTTGTTGCAAGCGGGTTTTTACATACTTCTCTGACATTTAACTGGAAGCGGGTTTTTTAAGAGCTCTGGAGTCATTTCGTTGCAAGCGGGTTTTTAAGTGCTCTGGAGTCATTTCGTTGCAAGCGGGTTTTTAAGTGCTCTGGAGTCATTTCGTTGCAAGCGGGTTTTAAGTGCTCTGGAGTCAATTCGTTGCAAGCGGGTTTTTAAGTGCTCTGGAGTCATTTCGTTGCAAGCGGGTTTTTAAGTGCTCTGGAGTCATTTCGTTGCAAGCGGGTTTTTAAGTTCTCTGGAGTCATTTCGTTGCAAGCGGGTTTTTAAGTGCTCTGGAGTCATTTCGTTGCAAGCGGGTTTTTAAGTGCTCTGGAGTCATTTCGTTGCAAGCGGGTTTTTAAGTTCTCTGGAGTCATTTCGTTGCAAGCGGGTTTTTAAGTGCTCTGGAGTCATTTCGTTGCAAGCGCGTTTTTAAGTGCTCTGGAGTCATTTCGTTGCAAGCGGGTTTTTAAGTGCTCTGAAGGCATTTCGTTGTAAGCGGGTTTTTAAGTGCTCTGGAGTCATTTCGTTGCAAGCGGGTTTTTACATATTTCTGTGACATTTAACTGGAAGCGAGTATTTTAAGTGCTCTGGGGTCATTTCGTTGCAAGCGGGTTTTTACGTGTTCTGGAGTCATTTCGTTGCAAGCGGGTTTTTACATACTTCTCAGACATTTCACTGGAAGCGGGTTTTTTAAGTGCTCTGTAGGCATTTTGTTGCAAGCGGGTTTTTTAGTACTCTGGAGTCATTTCGTTGCAAGCGGGTTTTTAAGTGCTCTGGAGTCATTTCGTTGCAAGCGGGTTTTAAAGTGCTCTGGAGTCATTTCGTTGCAAGCGGGTTTTTAACTGCTCTGGAGTCATTTCGTTGCAAGCGGGTTTTTAAGTGCTCTGAAGGCATTTCGTTGCAAGCGGGTTTTTAAGTGCTCTGGAGTCATTTTGTTGCAAGCGGGTTTTTACATACTTCTCTGACATTTAACTGGAAGCGGGTTTTTTAAGAGCTCTGGAGTCATTTCGTTGCAAGCGGGTTTTTAAGTGCTCTGGAGTCATTTCGTTGCAAGCGGGTTTTTAAGTGCTCTGGAGTCATTTCGTTGCAAGCGGGTTTTAAGTGCTCTGGAGTCAATTCGTTGCAAGCGGGTTTTTAAGTGCTCTGGAGTCATTTCGTTGCAAGCGGGTTTTTAAGTGCTCTGGAGTCATTTCGTTGCAAGCGGGTTTTTAAGTTCTCTGGAGTCATTTCGTTGCAAGCGGGTTTTTAAGTGCTCTGGAGTCATTTCGTTGCAAGCGGGTTTTTAAGTGCTCTGGAGTCATTTCGTTGCAAGCGGGTTTTTAAGTTCTCTGGAGTCATTTCGTTGCAAGCGGGTTTTTAAGTGCTCTGGAGTCATTTCGTTGCAAGCGCGTTTTTAAGTGCTCTGGAGTCATTTCGTTGCAAGCGGGTTTTTAAGTGCTCTGAAGGCATTTCGTTGTAAGCGGGTTTTTAAGTGCTCTGGAGTCATTTCGTTGCAAGCGGGTTTTTACATATTTCTGTGACATTTAACTGGAAGCGAGTATTTTAAGTGCTCTGGGGTCATTTCGTTGCAAGCGGGTTTTTACGTGTTCTGGAGTCATTTCGTTGCAAGCAGGTTTTTACATGCTTCTCAGACATTTCACTGGAAGCGGGTTTTTTAAGTGCTCTGGAGTCATTTTGTTGCAAGCAGGATTTTAAGTACTCTGGAGTCATTTCGTTGCAAGCGGGTTTTTAAGTGTTCTGGAGTCATTTCGTTGCAAGCGGGTTTTTAAGTGCTCTGGAGTCATTTCGTTGCAAGCGGGATTTTAAGTACTCTGGAGTCATTTCGTTGCAAGCGGGTTTTTAAGTGTTCTGGAGTCATTTCGTTGCAAGCGGGTTTTTAAGTGCTCTGGAGTCATTTCGTTGCAAGCGGGTTTTTAAGTTCTCTGGAGTCATTTCGTTGGAAGCGGGTTTTTAAGTGCTCTGGAGTCATTTCGGTGCAAGCGGGTTTTTAAGTGCTCTGGAGTCATTTCGTTGCAAGCGGGTTTTTAAGTGCTCTGAAGGCATTTCGTTGTAAGCGGGTTTTTAAGTGCTCTGGAGTCATTTCGTTGCAAGACGGTTTTTACGAGTTCTGGAGTCATTTCGTTGCAAGAGGGTTTTTAAGTGTTCTGGAGTCATTTCGTTGCAAGCTGGTTTTTAAGTGTTCTGGAGTCATTTCGTTGCAATCGGGTTTTTAAGTGCTCTGGAGTCATTTCAATGCAAGCGGGTTTTTAAGTGCTCTGGAGTCATTTCGTTGCAAGCGGGTTTTTAAGTGCTCTGGAGTCATTTCGTTACAAGCGGGATTTTAAGTGCTCTGAAGGCATTTCGTTGCAAGCGGGTTTTTAAGTGCTCTGGAGTCATTTCGTTGCAAGCGGGTTTTTACATACTTCTCTGACATTTAACTGGAAGCGGGTTTTTTAAGTGCTCTGGAGTCATTTCGTTGCAAGCGGGTTTTTAAGTGCTCTGGAGTCATTTCGTTGCAAGCGGGTTTTTACGTGTTCTGGGGTCATTTCATTGCACTCGGGTTTTTACATACTTCTCAGACATTTCACTGGAAGCGGGTTTTTTAAGTGCACTGGAGGCATTTCGTTGCGATCGGGTTTTTAAGTACTCTGGAGTCATTTCGTTGCAAGCGGGTTTTTACATATTTCTGTGACATTTAACTGGAAGCGAGTATTTTAAGTGTTCTGGAGTCATTTCGTTGCAAGCGGGTTTTTACGTGTTCTGGAGTCATTTCGTTGCAAGCAGGTTTTTACATGCTTCTCAGACATTTCACTGGAAGCGGGTTTTTTAAGTGCTCTGGAGTCATTTCGTTGCAAGCGGGATTTTAAGTACTCTGGAGTCATTTCGTTGCAAGCGGGTTTTTAAGTGTTCTGGAGTCATTTCGTTGCAAGCGGGTTTTTAAGTGCTCTGGAGTCATTTCGTTGCAAGCGGGTTTTTAAGTTCTCTGGAGTCATTTCGTTGGAAGCGGGTTTTTAAGTGCTCTGGAGTCATTTCGGTGCAAGCGGGTTTTTAAGTGCTCTGGAGTCATTTCGTTGCAAGCGGGTTTTTAAGTGCTCTGGAGTCATTTCGTTGCTAGCGGGTTTATAAGTGCTCTTGAGTCATTTCGTTGCAAGCGGGTTTTTAAGTGCTCTGGAGTCATTTCGTTGCAAGCGGGTTTTAAAGTGCTCTGGAGTCATTTCGTTGCAAGCGGGTTTTTAACTGCTCTGGAGTCATTTCGTTGCAAGCGGGTTTTTAAGTGCTCTGAAGGCATTTCGTTGCAAGCGGGTTTTTAAGTGCTCTGGAGTCATTTTGTTGCAAGCGGGTTTTTACATACTTCTCTGACATTTAACTGGAAGCGGGTTTTTTAAGAGCTCTGGAGTCATTTCGTTGCAAGCGGGTTTTTAAGTGCTCTGGAGTCATTTCGTTGCAAGCGGGTTTTTAAGTGCTCTGGAGTCATTTTGTTGCAAGCGGGTTTTAAGTGCTCTGGAGTCAATTCGTTGCAAGTGGGTTTTTAAGTGCTCTGGAGTCATTTCGTTGCAAGCGGGTTTTTAAGTGCTCTGGAGTCATTTCGTTGCAAGCGGGTTTTTAAGTTCTCTGGAGTCATTTCGTTGCAAGCGGGTTTTTAAGTGCTCTGGAGTCATTTCGTTGCAAGCGGGTTTTTAAGTGCTCTGGAGTCATTTCGTTGCAAGCGGGTTTTTAAGTTCTCTGGAGTCATTTCGTTGCAAGCGGGTTTTTAAGTGCTCTGGAGTCATTTCGTTGCAAGCGCGTTTTTAAGTGCTCTGGAGTCATTTCGTTGCAAGCGGGTTTTTAAGTGCTCTGAAGGCATTTCGTTGTAAGCGGGTTTTTAAGTGCTCTGGAGTCATTTCGTTGCAAGCGGGTTTTTACATATTTCTGTGACATTTAACTGGAAGCGAGTATTTTAAGTGCTCTGGGGTCATTTCGTTGCAAGCGGGTTTTTACGTGTTCTGGAGTCATTTCGTTGCAAGCAGGTTTTTACATGCTTCTCAGACATTTCACTGGAAGCGGGTTTTTTAAGTGCTCTGGAGTCATTTCGTTGCAAGCGGGATTTTAAGTACTCTGGAGTCATTTCGTTGCAAGCGGGTTTTTAAGTGTTCTGGAGTCATTTCGTTGCAAGCGGGTTTTTAAGTGCTCTGGAGTCATTTCGTTGCAAGCGGGATTTTAAGTACTCTGGAGTCATTTCGTTGAAAGCGGGTTTTTAAGTGTTCTGGAGTCATTTCGTTGCAAGCGGGTTTTTAAGTGCTCTGGAGTCATTTCGTTGCAAGCGGGTTTTTAAGTTCTCTGGAGTCATTTCGTTGGAAGCGGGTTTTTAAGTGCTCTGGAGTCATTTCGGTGCAAGCGGGTTTTTAAGTGCTCTGGAGTCATTTCGTTGCAAGCGGGTTTTTAAGTGCTCTGAAGGCATTTCGTTGTAAGCGGGTTTTTAAGTGCTCTGGAGTCATTTCGTTGCAAGACGGTTTTTACGAGTTCTGGAGTCATTTCGTTGCAAGAGGGTTTTTAAGTGTTCTGGAGTCATTTCGTTGCAAGCTGGTTTTTAAGTGTTCTGGAGTCATTTCGTTGCAATCGGGTTTTTAAGTGCTCTGGAGTCATTTCAATGCAAGCGGGTTTTTAAGTGCTCTGAAGTCATTTCGTTGCAAGCGGGTTTTTAAGTGCTCTGGAGTCATTTCGTTACAAGCGGGATTTTAAGTGCTCTGAAGGCATTTCGTTGCAAGCGGGTTTTTAAGTGCTCTGGAGTCATTTCGTTGCAAGCGGGTTTTTACATACTTCTCAGACATTTCACTGGAAGCGGGTTTTTTAAGTGCTCTGTAGGCATTTCGTTGCAAGCGGGTTTTTAAGTACTCTGGAGTCATTTCGTTGCAAGTGGGTTTTTACGTGCTCTGGAGTCATTTCGTTGCAAGCGGGTTTTTACATATTTCTCTGACATTTAACTGGAAGCGAGTATTTTAAGTGCTCTGGAGTCATTTCGTTGCAAGCGGGATTTTAAGCGCTCTGAAGGCATTTCGTTGTAAGCGGGTTTTGAAGTTCTCTGGAGTCATTTCTTTGCAAGCGGGTTTTTACGTGTTCTGGAGTCATTTCGTTGCAAGCGGGTTTTTACATACTTCTCAGACATTTCACTGGAAGCAGGTTTTTTAAGTGCTCTGGAGTCATTTCGTTGCAAGCGGGTTTTTAAGTGATCTGAAGGCATTTCGTTGTAAGCGGGTTTTTAAGTGCTCTGGAGTCATTTCGTTGCAAGCGGGTATTTACGTGTTCTGGAGTCATTTCGTTGCAAGCGGGTTTTTACATACTTCTCAGACATTTCACTGGAAGCGGGTTTTTTAAGTGCTCTGTAGGCATTGTGTTGCAAGCGGGTTTTTTAGTACTCTGGAGTCATTTCGTTGCAAGCGGGTTTTTAAGTACTCTGGAGTCATTTCGTTGCAAGCGGGTTTTTAAGTGCTCTGGAGTCATTTCGTTGCAAGCGGGTTTTTAAGTGCTCTGGAGTCATTTCGTTGCAAGCGGGTTTTTAAGTGCTCTGGAGTCATTTCGGTGCAAGCGGGTTTTTAAGTGCTCTGGAGTCATTTCGTTGCAAGCGGGTTTTTAAGTGCTCTGGAGTCATTTCGTTGCAAGCGGGTTTTTAAGTGCTCTGGAGTCATTTCGTTGCAAGCGGGTTTTTAAGTGCTCTGAAGGCATTTCGTTGCAAGCGGGTTTTTAAGTGCTCTGGAGTCATTTTGTTGCAAGCGGGTTTTTACATACTTCTCTGACATTTAACTGGAAGCGGGTTTTTTAAGTGCTCTGGAGTCATTTCGTTGCAAGCTGGTTTTTAAGTGTTCTGGAGTCATTTCGTTGCAATCGGGTTTTTAAGTGCTCTGGAGTCCTTTCAATGCAAGCGGGTTTTTAAGTGCTCTGGAGTCATTTTGTTGCAAGCGGGTTTTTAAGTGCTCTGGAGTCATTTCGTTGCAAGCGGGTTTTTACATACTTCTCAGACATTTCACTGGAAGCGGGTTTTTTAAGTGCTCTGTAGGCATTTCGTTGCAAGCGGGTTTGTAAGTACTCTGGAGTCATTTCGTTGCAAGTGGGTTTTTACGTGCTCTGGAGTCATTTCGTTGCAAGCGGGTTTTTACATATTTCTCTGACATTTAACTGGAAGCGAGTATTTTAAGTGCTCTGGATTCATTTCGTTGCAAGCGGGTTTTTATGTGCTCTGGAGTCATTTCATTGCAAGCGGGTTTTTACATGCTTCTCAGACATTTCACTGGAAGCGGGTTTTTTAAGTGCTCTGGAGTCATTTCGTTGCAAGCAGGTTTTTAAGTACTCTGGAGTCATTTCGTTTCAAGCGGGGTTTTAAGTGCTCTGGAGTCATTTCGTTGCAAGCGGGTGTTTAAGTGCTCTGGAGTCATTTCGTTGCAAGCGGGTTTTTAAGTGCTCTGGAGTCATTTCGTTGCAAGCGGGTGTTTAAGTGCTCTGAAGGCATTTCGTTGTAAGCGGGTTTTGAAGTTCTCTGGAGTTATTTCGTTGCAAGCGGGTTTTTACGTGTTCTGGAGTCATTTCGTTGCAAGCGGGTTTTTACATACTTCTCAGACATTTCACTGGAAGCGGGTTTTTTAAGTGCTCTGTAGGCATTTTGTTGCAAGCGGGTTTTTTAGTACTCTGGAGTCATTTCGTTGCAAGCGGGTTTTTAAGTGCTCTGTAGGCATTTCGTTGCAAGCGGGTTTTTAAGTGCTCTGGAGTCATTTCGTTGCAAGCGGGTTTTTAAGTGCTCTGGAGTCATTTCGTTGCAAGCGGGTTTTTAAGTGCTCTGGAGTCATTTCGGTGCAAGCGGGTTTTTAAGTGCTCTGGAGTCATTTCGTTGCAAGCGGGTTTTTAAGTGCTCTGGAGTCATTTCGTTGCAAGCGGGTTTTTAAGTACTCTGGAGTCATTTCGTTGCAAGCGGGTTTTTAAGTGCTCTGAAGGCATTTCGTTGCAAGCGGGTTTTTAAGTGCTCTGGAGTCATTTTGTTGCAAGCGGGTTTTTACATACTTCTCTGACATTTAACTGGAAGCGGGTTTTTTAAGTGCTCTGGAGTCATTTCGTTGCAAGCGGGTTTTTAAGTGCTCTGGAGTCATTTCGTTGCAAGCGGGTTTTTAAGTGCTCTGGAGTCATTTCGTTGCAAGCGGGTTTTTAAGTGCTCTGGAGTCATTTCGTTGCAAGCGGGTTTTTAAGTGCTCTGGAGTCATTTCGTTGCAAGCGGGTTTTTAAGTGCTCTGGAGTCATTTCGTTGCAAGCGGGTTTTTACGTTCTCTGGAGTCATTTCGTTGCAAGCGGGTTTTTAAGTGCTCTGGAGTCATTTCGTTGCAAGCGGGTTTTTAAGTGCTCTGGAGTCATTTCGTTGCAAGCGGGTTTTTAAGTTCTCTGGAGTCATTTCGTTGCAAGCGGGTTTTTAAGTGCTCTGGAGTCATTTCGTTGCAAGCGCGTTTTTAAGTGCTCTGGAGTCATTTCGTTGCAAGCGGGTTTTTAAGTGCTCTGAAGGCATTTCGTTGTAAGCGGGTTTTTAAGTGCCCTGGAGTCATTTCGTTGCAAGCGGGTTTTTACGTGTTCTGGGGTCATTTCGTTGCAAGCGGGTTTTTACATACTTCTCAGACATTTCACTGGAAGCGGGTTTTTTAAGTGCATTGGAGGCATTTCGTTGCGATCGGGTTTTTAAGTACTCTGGAGTCATTTCGTTGCAAGCGGGTTTTTACATATTTCTGTGACATTTAACTGGAAGCGAGTATTTTAAGTGCTCTGGAGTCATTTCGTTGCAAGCGGGTTTTTACGTGTTCTGGAGTCATTTCGTTGCAAGCAGGTTTTTACATGCTTCTCAGACATTTCACTGGAAGCGGGTTTTTTAAGTGCTCTGGAGTCATTTCGTTGCAAGCGGGATTTTAAGTACTCTGGAGTCATTTCGTTGCAAGCGGGCTTTTAAGTGTTCTGGAGTCATTTCGTTGCAAGCGGGTTTTTAAGTGCTCTGGAGTCATTTCGTTGCAAGCGGGTTTTTAAGTTCTCTGGAGTCATTTCGTTGGAAGCGGGTTTTTAAGTGCTCTGGAGTCATTTCGGTGCAAGCGGGTTTTTAAGTGCTCTGGAGTCATTTCGTTGCAAGCGGGTTTTTAAGTGCTCTGGAGTCATTTCGTTGCAAGCGGGTTTTTACATACTTCTCAGACATTTCACTGGAAGCGGGTTTTTTAAGTGCTCTGTAGGCATTTCGTTGCAAGCGGGTTTGTAAGTACTCTGGAGTCATTTCGTTGCAAGTGGGTTTTTACGTGCTCTGGAGTCATTTCGTTGCAAGCGGGTTTTTACATATTTCTCTGACATTTAACTGGAAGCGAGTATTTTAAGTGCTCTGGATTCATTTCCTTGCAAGCGGGTTTTTATGTGCTCTGGAGTCATTTCATTGCAAGCGGGTTTTTACATGCTTCTCAGACATTTCACTGGAAGCGGGTTTTTTAAGTGCTCTGGAGTCATTTCGTTGCAAGCAGGTTTTTAAGTACTCTGGAGTCATTTCGTTTCAAGCGGGGTTTTAAGTGCTCTGGAGTCATTTCGTTGCAAGCGGGTGTTTAAGTGCTCTGGAGTCATTTCGTTGCAAGCGGGTTTTTAAGTGCTCTGGAGTCATTTCGTTGCAAGCGGGTTTTTAAGTGCTCTGGAGTCATTTCGTTGCAAGCGGGTTTTTACATACTTCTCAGACATTTCACTGGAAGCGGGTTTTTTAAGTGCTCTGTAGGCATTTCGTTGCAAGCGGGTTTGTAAGTACTCTGGAGTCATTTCGTTGCAAGCGGGTTTTTAAGTGCTCTGGAGTCATTTCGTTGCAAGCGGGTTTTAAAGTGCTCTGGAGTCATTTCGTTGCAAGCGGGTTTTTAAGTGCTCTGGAGTCATTTCGTTGCAAGCGGGTTTTTAAGTGCTCTGAAGGCATTTCGTTGCAAGCGGGTTTTTAAGTGCTCTGGAGTCATTTTGTTGCAAGCGGGTTTTTACATACTTCTCTGACATTTAACTGGAAGCGGGTTTTTTAAGTGCTCTGGAGTCATTTCGTTGCAAGCGGGTTTTTAAGTGCTCTGGAGTCATTTCGTTGCAAGCGGGTTTTTATGTGTTCTGGGGTCATTTCATTGCACTCGGGTTTTTACATACTTCTCAGACATTTCACTGGAAGCGGGTTTTTTAAGTGCACTGGAGGCATTTCGTTGCGATCGGGTTTTTAAGTACTCTGGAGTCATTTCGTTGCAAGCGGGTTTTTACATATTTCTGTGACATTTAACTGGAAGCGAGTATTTTAAGTGTTCTGGAGTCATTTCGTTGCAAGCGGGTTTTTACGTGTTCTGGAGTCATTTCGTTGCAAGCAGGTTTTTACATGCTTCTCAGACATTTCACTGGAAGCGGGTTTTTTAAGTGCTCTGGAGTCATTTCGTTGCAAGCGGGATTTTAAGTACTCTGGAGTCATTTCGTTGCAAGCGGGTTTTTAAGTGTTCTGGAGTCATTTCGTTGCAAGCGGGTTTTTAAGTGCTCTGGAGTCATTTCGTTGCAAGCGGGTTTTTAAGTTCTCTGGAGTCATTTCGTTGGAAGCGGGTTTTTAAGTGCTCTGGAGTCATTTCGGTGCAAGCGGGTTTTTAAGTGCTCTGGAGTCATTTCGTTGCAAGCGGGTTTTTAAGTGCTCTGGAGTCATTTCGTTGCTAGCGGGTTTATAAGTGCTCTTGAGTCATTTCGTTGCAAGCGGGTTTTTACGTGCTCTGGAGTCATTTCGTTGCAAGCGGGTTTTTACATATTTCTCTGACATTTAACTGGAAGCGAGTATTTTAAGTGCTCTGGATTCATTTCGTTGCAAGCGGGTTTTTATGTGCTCTGGAGTCATTTCATTGCAAGCGGGTTTTTACATGCTTCTCAGACATTTCACTGGAAGCGGGTTTTTTAAGTGCTCTGGAGTCATTTCGTTGCAAGCAGGTTTTTAAGTACTCTGGAGTCATTTCGTTTCAAGCGGGGTTTTAAGTGCTCTGGAGTCATTTCGTTGCAAGCGGGTGTTTAAGTGCTCTGGAGTCATTTCGTTGCAAGCGGGTTTTTAAGTGCTCTGGAGTCATTTCGTTGCAAGCGGGTTTTTAAGTGCTCTGGAGTCATTTCGTTGCAAGCGGGTGTTTAAGTGCTCTGGAGTCATTTCGTTGCAAGCGGGTTTTTAAGTGCTCTGGAGTCATTTCGTTGCAAGCGGGTTTTTAAGTGCTCTGAAGGCATTTCGTTGTAAGCGGGTTTTGAAGTTCTCTGGAGTCATTTCGTTGCAAGCGGGTTTTTACGTGTTCTGGAGTCATTTCGTTGCAAGCGGGTTTTTACATACTTCTCAGACATTTCACTGGAAGCGGGTTTTTTATGTGCTCTGTAGGCATTTTGTTGCAAGCGGGTTTTTTAGTACTCTGGAGTCATTTCGTTGCAAGCAGGTTTTTAAGTGCTCTGTAGGCATTTCGTTGCAAGCGGGTTTTTAAGTGCTCTGGAGTCATTTCGTTGCAAGCGGGTTTTTAAGTGCTCTGGAGTCATTTCGTTGCAAGCGGGTTTTTAAGTGCTCTGGAGTCATTTCGGTGCAAGCGGGTTTTTAAGTGCTCTGGAGTCATTTCGTTGCAAGCGGGTTTTTAAGTGCTCTGGAGTCATTTCGTTGCAAGCGGGTTTTTAAGTACTCTGGAGTCATTTCGTTGCAAGCGGGTTTTTAAGTGCTCTGAAGGCATTTCGTTGCAAGCGGGTTTTTAAGTGCTCTGGAGTCATTTTGTTGCAAGCGGGTTTTTACATACTTCTCTGACATTTAACTGGAAGCGGGTTTTTTAAGTGCTCTGGAGTCATTTCGTTGCAAGCGGGTTTTTAAGTGCTCTGGAGTCATTTCGTTGCAAGCGGGTTTTTAAGTGCTCTGGAGTCATTTCGTTGCAAGCGGGTTTTTAAGTGCTCTGGAGTCATTTCGTTGCAAGCGGGTTTTTAAGTGCTCTGGAGTCATTTCGTTGCAAGCGGGTTTTTAAGTGCTCTGGAGTCATTTCGTTGCAAGCGGGTTTTTACGTTCTCTGGAGTCATTTCGTTGCAAGCGGGTTTTTAAGTGCTCTGGAGTCATTTCGTTGCAAGCGGGTTTTTAAGTGCTCTGGAGTCATTTCGTTGCAAGCGGGTTTTTAAGTTCTCTGGAGTCATTTCGTTGCAAGCGGGTTTTTAAGTGCTCTGGAGTCATTTCGTTGCAAGCGCGTTTTTAAGTGCTCTGGAGTCATTTCGTTGCAAGCGGGTTTTTAAGTGCTCTGAAGGCATTTCGTTGTAAGCGGGTTTTTAAGTGCCCTGGAGTCATTTCGTTGCAAGCGGGTTTTTACGTGTTCTGGGGTCATTTCGTTGCAAGCGGGTTTTTACATACTTCTCAGACATTTCACTGGAAGCGGGTTTTTTAAGTGCATTGGAGGCATTTCGTTGCGATCGGGTTTTTAAGTACTCTGGAGTCATTTCGTTGCAAGCGGGTTTTTACATATTTCTGTGACATTTAACTGGAAGCGAGTATTTTAAGTGCTCTGGAGTCATTTCGTTGCAAGCGGGTTTTTACGTGTTCTGGAGTCATTTCGTTGCAAGCAGGTTTTTACATGCTTCTCAGACATTTCACTGGAAGCGGGTTTTTTAAGTGCTCTGGAGTCATTTCGTTGCAAGCGGGATTTTAAGTACTCTGGAGTCATTTCGTTGCAAGCGGGCTTTTAAGTGTTCTGGAGTCATTTCGTTGCAAGCGGGTTTTTAAGTGCTCTGGAGTCATTTCGTTGCAAGCGGGTTTTTAAGTTCTCTGGAGTCATTTCGTTGGAAGCGGGTTTTTAAGTGCTCTGGAGTCATTTCGGTGCAAGCGGGTTTTTAAGTGCTCTGGAGTCATTTCGTTGCAAGCGGGTTTTTAAGTGCTCTGGAGTCATTTCGTTGCAAGCGGGTTTTTACATACTTCTCAGACATTTCACTGGAAGCGGGTTTTTTAAGTGCTCTGTAGGCATTTCGTTGCAAGCGGGTTTGTAAGTACTCTGGAGTCATTTCGTTGCAAGTGGGTTTTTACGTGCTCTGGAGTCATTTCGTTGCAAGCGGGTTTTTACATATTTCTCTGACATTTAACTGGAAGCGAGTATTTTAAGTGCTCTGGATTCATTTCGTTGCAAGCGGGTTTTTATGTGCTCTGGAGTCATTTCATTGCAAGCGGGTTTTTACATGCTTCTCAGACATTTCACTGGAAGCGGGTTTTTTAAGTGCTCTGGAGTCATTTCGTTGCAAGCAGGTTTTTAAGTACTCTGGAGTCATTTCGTTTCAAGCGGGGTTTTAAGTGCTCTGGAGTCATTTCGTTGCAAGCGGGTTTTTAAGTGCTCTGGAGTCATTTCGTTGCAAGCGGGTGTTTAAGTGCTCTGGAGTCATTTCGTTGCAAGTGTGTTTTTACGTGCTCTGGATTCATTTCGTTGCAAGCGGTTTTTAAGTGCTCTGGAGTCATTTCGTTGCAAGCGGGTTTTTAAGTACTCTGGAGTCATTTCGTTGCAAGCGGGTTTTTAAGTGCTCTGAAGGCATTTCATTGTAAGCGGGTTTTTAAGTGCTCTGGAGTCTTTTCGTTGCAAGCGGGTTTTTACGTATTCTGGAGTCATTTCGTTGCAAGCGGGTTTTTACATACTTCTCTGACATTTCACTGGAAGCGGATTTTTAAGTGCTCTGGAGTCATTTCGTTGCATGCGGGTTTTTATGTGTTCTGGATTCATTTCGTTGCAAGCGGGTTTTTAAGTGCTCTGGAGTCATTTCGTTGCAAGCGGGTTTTTAAGTACTCTGGAGTCATTTCGTTGCACGCGGGTTTTTAAGTGCTCTGAAGGCATTTCGTTGTAAGCGTGTTTTTAAGTGCTCTGGAGTCATTTCGTTGCAAGCGGGTTTTTACGTGTTCTGGAGTCATTTCGTTGCAAGCGGGTTTTTACATACTTCTCATACATTTCACTGGAAGCGGGTTTTTTAAGTGCTCTGTAGGCATTTCGTTGCAAGCGGGTTTTTAAGTCCTCTGGAGTCATTTCGTTGCAAGCGTTTTTTACATGCTCTGGAGTCATTTCGTTGCAAGCGGGTTTTTACATACTTCTCAGACATTTCACTGGAAGCTTGTTTTTTAAGTGCTCTGGAGTCATTTCGTTGCAAGCGGGTTTTTAAGTGCTCTGGAGTCATTTCGTTGCAAGCCGGTGTTTAAGTGCTCTGGAGTCATTTCGTTTCAAGCGGGTTTTTAAGTGCTCTGGAGTAATTTCGTTGCAAGCGGGTGTTTAAGTGCTCAGGAGTCATTTCGTTGCAAGCGGGTTTTTAAGTGCTCTGGAGTCATTTCGTTGCATGCGGGTTTTTATGTGTTCTGGATTCATTTCGTTGCAAGCGGGTTTTTAAGTGCTCTGGAGTCATTTCGTTGCAAGCGGGTTTTTAAGTACTCTGGAGTCATTTCGTTGCAAGCGGGTTTTTAAGTGCTCTGAAGGCATTTTGTTGTAAGCGGGTTTTTAAGTGCTCTGGAGTCTTTTCGTTGCAAGCGGGTTTTTACGTATTCTGGAGTCATTTCGTTGCAAGCGGGTTTTTACATACTTCTCAGACATTTCACTGGAAGCGGGTTTTTTAAGTGCTCTGTAGGCATTTCGTTGCAAGTGGGTTTTTAAGTACTCTGGAGTCATTTCGTTGCATCGTTTTTTACATGCTCTCGAGTCATTTCGTTGCAAGCGGGTTTTTACATACTTCTCTGACATTTAACTGGAAACGAGTTTTTTAAGTGCTCTGGAGTCATTTCGTTGCAAGCGGGTTTTTACATACTTCTCAGACATTTCACTGGAAGCGGGTTTTTTAAGTGCTCTGGAGTCATTTCGTTGCAAGCGGGTTTTTAAGTACTCTGGAGTCATTTCGTTGCAAGCTGGTTTATAAGTGCTCTGGAGTCATTTCGTTCCAAGCGAGTGTTTAAGTGCTCTGGAGTCATTTCGTTGCAAGCGGGTTTTTAAGTGCTCTGGAGTCATTTCGTTGCAAGGGGGTTTTTAAGTGCTCTGAAGGCATTTCGTTGTAAGCGGGTTTTTAAGTGCTCTGGAGTCATTTCGTTGCAAGTGGGTTTTTACGTGCTCTGGAGTCATTTCGTTGCAAGCGGGTTTTTAAGTGCTCTGGAGTCATTTCGTTGCAAGCGTTTTTTACATGCTCTCGAGTCATTTCGTTGAAAGCGGGTTTTTACATACTTCTCAGACATTTCACTGGAAGCGGGTTTTTTAAGTGCTCTGTAGGCATTTCGTTGCAAGCGGGTTTTTAAGTACTCTGGAGTCATTTCGTTGCATCGTTTTTTATATGCTCTCGAGTCATTTCGTTGCAAGCGGGTTTTTACATACTTCTCAGACATTTCACTGGAAGCGGGTTTTTTAAGTGCTCTGGAGTCATTTCGTTGCAAGCGGGTTTTTAAGTACTCTGGAGTCATTTCGTTGCAAGCGGGTATTTAAGTGCTCTGGAGTCATTTCGTTGCAAGCGGGTTTTTAAGTGCTCTGGAGTCATTTCGTTGCAAGCGGGTTTTTACATACTTCTCAGACATTTCACTGGAAGCGGGTTTTTTAAGTGCTCTGGAGTCATTTCGTTGCAAGCAGGTTTTTAAGTGTTCTGGAGTCATTTTGTTGCAAGCGGGTTTTTAAGTACTCTGGAGTCATTTCGTTGCAAGCGGGTATTTAAGTGCTCTGGAGTCATTTCGTTGCAAGCGGGTTTTTAAGTGCTCTGGAGTCATTTCGTTGCAAGCGGGTTTTTACATACTTCTCAGACATTTCAATGAGAGCAGGTTTTTTAAGTGCTCTGGAGTCATTTCGTTGCAAGCGGGTTTTTAAGTGCTCTGGAGTCATTTCGTTGCAAGCGGGTTTTTAAGTGCTCTGGAGTAATTTCGTTGCCAGCGGATTTTTAAGTGCTCTGGAGTCATTTCGTTGCAAGCGGGTTTTTTAGTGCTCTGGAGTCATTTCGTTGCAAGCGGGTTTTTAAGTGTTCTGGAGTCATTTCGTTGCAAGCGGGTTTTTAAGTGCTCTGGAGTCATTTCGTTGCAAGCGGGTTTTTAAGTACTCTGGAGTCATTTCGTTGCAAGCGGGTTTTTAAGTGCTCTGGAGTCATTTCGTTGCAAGCGGGTTTTTAAGTGCTCTGGAGTCATTTCGTTGCAAGCGGGTTTTTAAGTGCTCTGGAGTCATTTCGTTGCAAGCGGGTTTTTAAGTGCTCTGGAGTCATTTCGTTGCAAGCGGGTTTTTAAGTGCTCTGGAGTCATTTCGTTCCAAGCGGGTGTTTAAGTGCTCTGGAGTCATTTCGTTGCAAGCGGGTTTTTAAGTGCTCTGGAGTCATTTTGTTGCAAGCGGGTTTTTACGTGTTCTGGAGTCATTTCGTTGCAAGCGGGTTTTTACATACTTCTCAGACATTTCACTGGAAGCGGGTTTTTTAAGTGCTCTGTAGGCATTTCGTTGCAAGCGGGTTTTTAAGTCCTCTGGAGTCATTTCGTTGCAAGCGTTTTTTACATGCTCTGGAGTCATTTCGTTGCAAGCGGGTTTTTACATACTTCTCAGACATTTCACTGGAAGCTTGTTTTTTAAGTGCTCTGGAGTCATTTCGTTGCAAGCGGGTTTTTAAGTGCTCTGGAGTCATTTCGTTGCAAGCCGGTGTTTAAGTGCTCTGGAGTCATTTCGTTTCAAGCGGGTTTTTAAGTGATCTGGAGTAATTTCGTTGCAAGCGGGTGTTTAAGTGCTCAGGAGTCATTTCGTTGCAAGCCGGTTTTTAAGTGCTCTGGAGTCATTTCGTTGCATGCGGGTTTTTATGTGTTCTGGATTCATTTCGTTGCAAGCGGTTTTTAAGTGCTCTGGAGTCATTTCGTTGCAAGCGGGTTTTTAAGTACTCTGGAGTCATTTCGTTGCAAGCGGGTTTTTAAGTGCTCTGAAGGCATTTCATTGTAAGCGGGTTTTTAAGTGCTCTGGAGTCTTTTCGTTGCAAGCGGGTTTTTACGTATTCTGGAGTCATTTCGTTGCAAGCGGGTTTTTACATACTTCTCTGACATTTCACTGGAAGCGGATTTTTAAGTGCTCTGGAGTCATTTCGTTGCATGCGGGTTTTTATGTGTTCTGGATTCATTTCGTTGCAAGCGGGTTTTTAAGTGCTCTGGAGTCATTTCGTTGCAAGCGGGTTTTTAAGTACTCTGGAGTCATTTCGTTGCACGCGGGTTTTTAAGTGCTCTGAAGGCATTTCGTTGTAAGCGTGTTTTTAAGTGCTCTGGAGTCATTTCGTTGCAAGCGGGTTTTTACGTGTTCTGGAGTCATTTCGTTGCAAGCGGGTTTTTACATACTTCTCATACATTTCACTGGAAGCGGGTTTTTTAAGTGCTCTGTAGGCATTTCGTTGCAAGCGGGTTTTTAAGTCCTCTGGAGTCATTTTGTTGCAAGCGTTTTTTACATGCTCTGGAGTCATTTCGTTGCAAGCGGGTTTTTACATACTTCTCAGACATTTCACTGGAAGCTTGTTTTTTAAGTGCTCTGGAGTCATTTCGTTGCAAGCGGGTTTTTAAGTGCTCTGGAGTCATTTCGTTGCAAGCCGGTGTTTAAGTGCTCTGGAGTCATTTC
This sequence comes from Meriones unguiculatus, assembly GCF_030254825.1. Lineage (NCBI taxonomy): Eukaryota > Metazoa > Chordata > Mammalia > Rodentia > Muridae > Meriones > Meriones unguiculatus. The sequence goes on along the minus strand of NW_026843640.1, from coordinate 2,713 downwards.
GTTTCAAGCGGGTTTTTAAGTGCTCTGGAGTAATTTCGTTGCAAGCGGGTGTTTAAGTGCTCAGGAGTCATTTCGTTGCAAGCGGGTTTTTAAGTGCTCTGGAGTCATTTCGTTGCATGCGGGTTTTTATGTGTTCTGGATTCATTTCTTTGCAAGCGGGTTTTTAAGTGCTCTGGAGTCATTTCGTTGCAAGCGGGTTTTTAAGTACTCTGGAGTCATTTCGTTGCAAGCGGGTTTTTAAGTGCTCTGAAGGCATTTCGTTGTAAGCGGGTTTTTAAGTGCTCTGGAGTCTTTTCGTTGCAAGCGGGTTTTTACATATTCTGGAGTCATTTCGTTGCAAGCGGGTTTTTACATACTTCTCAGACATTTCACTGGAAGCGGGTTTTTTAAGTGCTCTGTGGGCATTTCGTTGCAAGCGGGTTTTTAAGTACTCTGGAGTCATTTCGTTGCATCGTTTTTTACATGCTCTCGAGTCATTTCGTTGCAAGCGGGTTTTTACATACTTCTCTGACATTTAACTGGAAACGAGTTTTTTAAGTGCTCTGGAGTCATTTCGTTGCAAGCGGGTTTTTACATACTTCTCAGACATTTCACTGGAAGCGGGTTTTTTAAGTGCTCTGGAGTCATTTCGTTGCAAGCGGGTTTTTAAGTACTCTGGAGTCATTTCTTTGCAAGCTGGTTTTTAAGTGCTCTGGAGTCATTTCGTTCCAAGCGGGTGTTTAAGTGCTCTGGAGTCATTTCGTTGCAAGCGGGTTTTTAAGTGCTCTGGAGTCATTTCGTTGCAAGGGGGTTTTTAAGTGCTCTGAAGGCATTTCGTTGTAAGCGGGTTTTTAAGTGCTCTGGAGTCATTTCGTTGCAAGTGGGTTTTTACGTGCTCTGGAGTCATTTCGTTGCAAGCGGGTTTTTAAGTACTCTGGAGTCATTTCGTTGCAAGCGTTTTTTACATGCTCTCGAGTCATTTCGTTGCAAGCGGGTTTTTACATACTTCTCAGACATTTCACTGGAAGCGGGTTTTTTAAGTGCTCTGTAGGCATTTCGTTGCAAGCGGGTTTTTAAGTACTCTGGAGTCATTTCGTTGCATCGTTTTTTATATGCTCTCGAGTCATTTCGTTGCAAGCGGGTTTTTACATACTTCTCAGACATTTCACTGGAAGCGGGTTTTTTAAGTGCTCTGGAGTCATTTCGTTGCAAGCGGGTTTTTAAGTACTCTGGAGTCATTTCGTTGCAAGCGGGTATTTAAGTGCTCTGGAGTCATTTCGTTGCAAGCGGGTTTTTAAGTGCTCTGGAGTCATTTCGTTGCAAGCGGGTTTTTACATACTTCTCAGACATTTCACTGGAAGCGGGTTTTTTAAGTGCTCTGGAGTCATTTTGTTGCAAGCAGGTTTTTAAGTGTTCTTGAGTCATTTTGTTGCAAGCGGGTTTTTAAGTACTCTGGAGTCATTTCGTTGCAAGCGGGTATTTAAGTGCTCTGGAGTCATTTCGTTGCAAGCGGGTTTTTAAGTGCTCTGGAGTCATTTCGTTGCAAGCGGGTTTTTACATACTTCTCAGACATTTCAATGAGAGCAGGTTTTTTAAGTGCTCTGGAGTCATTTCGTTGCAAGCGGGTTTTTAAGTGCTCTGGAGTCATTTCGTTGCAAGCGGGTTTTTAAGTGCTCTGGAGTAATTTCGTTGCCAGCGGATTTTTAAGTGCTCTGGAGTCATTTCGTTGCAAGCGGGTTTTTTAGTGCTCTGGAGTCATTTCGTTGCAAGCGGGTTTTTAAGTGTTCTGGAGTCATTTCGTTGCAAGCGGGTTTTTAAGTGCTCTGGAGTCATTTCGTTGCAAGCGGGTTTTTAAGTACTCTGGAGTCATTTCGTTGCAAGCGGGTTTTTAAGTGCTCTGGAGTCATTTCGTTGCAAGCGGGTTTTTAAGTGCTCTGGAGTCATTTCGTTGCAAGCAGGTTTTTAAGTGCTCTGGAGTCATTTCGTTGCAAGCGGGTTTTTAAGTGCTCTGGAGTCATTTCGTTGCAAGCGGGTTTTTAAGTGCTCTGGAGTCATTTCGTTGCAAGCGGGTGTTTAAGTGCTCTGGAGTCATTTCGTTGCAAGCGGGTTTTTAAGTGCTCTGGAGTCATTTTGTTGCAAGCGGGTTTTTACGTGTTCTGGAGTCATTTCGTTGCAAGCGGGTTTTTACATACTTCTCAGACATTTCACTGGAAGCGGGTTTTTTAAGTGCTCTGTAGGCATTTCGTTGCAAGCGGGTTTTTAAGTCCTCTGGAGTCATTTCGTTGCAAGCGTTTTTTACATGCTCTGGAGTCATTTCGTTGCAAGCGGGTTTTTACATACTTCTCAGACATTTCACTGGAAGCTTGTTTTTTAAGTGCTCTGGAGTCATTTCGTTGCAAGCGGGTTTTTAAGTGCTCTGGAGTCATTTCGTTGCAAGCCGGTGTTTAAGTGCTCTGGAGTCATTTCGTTTCAAGCGGGTTTTTAAGTGATCTGGAGTAATTTCGTTGCAAGCGGGTGTTTAAGTGCTCAGGAGTCATTTCGTTGCAAGCGGGTTTTTAAGTGCTCTGGAGTCATTTCGTTGCATGCGGGTTTTTATGTGTTCTGGATTCATTTCGTTGCAAGCGGTTTTTAAGTGCTCTGGAGTCATTTCGTTGCAAGCGGGTTTTTAAGTACTCTGGAGTCATTTCGTTGCAAGCGGGTTTTTAAGTGCTCTGAAGGCATTTCATTGTAAGCG
>NW_026843639.1:0-24727 GCF_030254825.1 Meriones unguiculatus | reverse complement strand
CCAGCATATGTTGATACTTCAGGTTTTGGCCATAGTCATTCTGACAAGTGTAAAATGGAGTCTCACAGACAGTTTTGATTTGCATTTCCCTGATGAGTGAGGATGTTGAGCACTTTTTTAAGTATTTATGCACTGTTGAGTATTCTCTATCCCTGTGTCCTATTACTAATTGTATTATTTGGTCTGTTGGTGCTTAATTTCTTGATATCTTTAACATAATTCTGGATATTAGCCCTTTTTCAGATGTAGGGTGGTGAAGATCTTTTCTCAATCTGTAGATAGTCATCTTCTCATCTTGATAGTATCCATTGCTTTACAAAGCTTTTGAGATTCAAGATGTTCCATTTATTAATTGTAGATCTTATCGCCTGCATTGCAGATATTCTGTTCAGGAAGTTGTCTCTCCTGGACCAATGAGTTCAAGAGTGTTACCCACTTTCTCCTCTTGCACATTTTGGGAATCTGGCTTTATGTTTAAGTTTTTGATCTACTTGGATTTGAGTTTTCTGCAGAGTGAGAAATATGGATCTGTTTGCATTTTTCTACATATGGACATGTATTTGGAGCAACACTATTTGTTGAAGATACTGTCTTTTCCATTGTATTTATTTATTTATCTGTGTCTTTTATTTGTTTCCATTGATCACTCAGCTTATTTCTATGCCAGCCCCAGGTAGTTTTTATTACTATTGCTGTTAGTATATCTTGAAGTCAGGTATGGAGATACTACCAGAAGTTCATCATTCTAGGCTGAAGTAATCTTTGTCTGAAAAAATATGTCCAGGAGAACACAAATGGGTGTTGGCTTTCAGATGTAGCCACACAGTAATGGGTGCTTTGATGTAAGGACACAGGCACAGGTGACCTAAAGGATGAAGCATGGGAACAGATGCCTTGAAGGGACGGGTCACAGGTTGTTTAGTATTTTTTGTTTTTGTTTTTGTTTTTTAAGAAGCAAACATTTTGCTTTGGAATGAAATGAGCAGGAATGCCACAATTTAAGCTATTGAAAGAGAACACAAAATGAGTTACGGCAATTGACTTCTTTAGGGCATTACCAGTCTCTGTCATCTGGATTCTAGAAGTCCACTCAAACAGCAAATGGAACTGTTTTCTTAAATGTCTTTTCTTTGTCCATTTCTTAATGTCTACCTCCCTTCGAAACTTTATTCCTTCCAACACCCTGACTAGGTAAAAGAGAACAAAAGCTAGAAGGGAAAGAGTTATAAGTCCCTTAAAGCTACTCTGTGAGGTTTAGGGTGGCCAGGTTCTTTGGGGCAATACCTATTAGTCACCAGGATATCCAGCAGTCCAACAAACCAGCAGTGACAAATGGAGTAGCAGTGTGGGTGAACAGCATCAGGAAGAGCAGCAGCTTCTTCCTTCTTCAAAAACCTGGTCCCTTTCATGGCTCTGTCATGTGAACTTTCTCCAGAAGACTGAGAAATAACTATGTGCAGGTGACAAAACCACAGGCCTGCTAGAGCACGAGACAATCATAACTAACAGCTGTGAACAAACTGAAGCAGCCTTGCGCTCCACACCTGGGGTTAAAAGAAAAACACATTCACATAACATGAGTGGGATTTTAAAGAAACAAAAATTATTAACACAGTTTCTGATTTTATAATTTAATATCTTCTCTTTCTTTTAGTTAGTTTTGATTAGAGTGTGTCCATCTGTTTTATTTTCTCCCAAACCCACACCTTTATTTTTTGGATTCTTTATCATCTCTTTATATATTTTTTTTAATTTCTGCTCTCAATTTGATAATTTCTTGATCTCTACTCCTTTTGTGTGCTTATATATTTTTCTTCTAGACATTTCAGGTCTGCTGTTACATGGATAGTATGAATGTTCTCCAGTATCTTTATGTAGGCACTTTGTGCTATGAAGTTTCCTCTTAGTATCACTTTTCATTCTTCATTATTTTCCATGAGTTTGCATGTGATATGTATTTATTTTCTATGAATTTTATGCTTTTCAAATGTTTTATTTCTGTTTGAAACTATTTTTTTTCACTTGTTTGAAGGTTATTCACTTTCCATGAGTTTGTAAGCTTTGTGTTCTTTCTGATGCTATATATATCCAGCCTTAAGCCAGGGTGGTGTGATAGGATACATGATGTTATTTCAATGTGCTCTAAAAACTTATATTCTGTTTGAGTATTTGGTCAATTATAGAGGATATTTCAATTAGCAATAATCGCGCCTCGGATAAACCTCATTGGCTATGATACTGCCACTGCGCAAAGCTATGGATATTTCATGAAATGATGAGAAGATGTATTTCTTTATGTTTCTGTAAAAAGTTTTGTAAATTTCAGATAGTTAGTCCCTGCTGTGGTAATATAGCTGAGCTCTGGTGATGACATATTACCTGACTGTTCTTGAATCTATCCCTAAACTGGTGTCTATGCATCTGGGTTTGGGGCAATTATAGGCCAAGTGCTGATTTGATGTGTGGGAGTTTTGTTCTTGGGGTTCTGTTAGCACTCTGAAGTTTCAGAAAGTGTGGGATGAGTGTTGCTATTTTAATGGCCTGCTTGACTACTGTATTCATGGTGTTCTGTTTGCTGGATGGTATGGAGAGGAAGGAGCCACATGTTTTTAGTTAGAGCACTAGGGAAGATCCTGAGAATTGGGTTTCAATTAACAAAGATATTGGGGAAGATCCCCAGTATACCACCTTAGACTCCATGCAAGCATATGCTATTGTGCTGATCCAAATCCACCCTTATGTTTTAATATTTGCCAGAGAGTATATTCTTTGTCTCGCGATGTCATGTACTCATGACATTAATACTTCCTGAGACTTCTGTGTCATTGAATTGCAAGTCTGTAACATTCTTCCTACCTCTTGTGTTTGTTTTGAGTTTTTAAATGAGGTAATACGAGTAGAATTTTTCCTGTATGTGTGACTATGCACCTCTTGTGTACCTGGTCCTCACAATAGTCAGCCAATGGCCTCAGAACTTCAGAATTTGGGGTAATGGGTAGTTGTAAGCCTGAATGTAAGCACTGGCAATTGAACCCAGTTATATCCAGACAAACAAGAGCTTTTCATTGATGATCCACTTCAACCATCTTATGTTGCTCATTTATGACCAGCTATTCCAGTACTAAGGTTTTCATCTGTCCATTTGTGCCTGTTTGAACACGGATTCCCTTTTAGTAAACTCTCATTCATATTAGAGTTTAAACTGTGACAGTTCATGTTTCTCTAGGATAGATACAGAAATGTTGTGAATATATAATTCATTGTAGGAACTTCAGAAATACTATGGAGTTCATTATATCTTTCTTATTTGAATGATTGTGGTGGATTCAGGTCTTAAATGTACCTCTGCATGTCATGAAACTTGTTTCAGAGGCTGGGCTGGCCTCTGACTCAATGAGATACACATACCTCTCCCTCCTGAGTGTGGGAATTAAAGTTTTGAACCAGTACATCCTGCTTGCTCCTAATTTTTGTAGTTAGTAATTGTGCATACAATTTCTGTGATCTGCGGTCTGTTCTGTTCATCAGCATCCTTGACTTGCTTACTTTATGTCTGTTAATTGACATTTCTCTTGGAAAGCTATGTTCTATTCAAAGGTTGCAGAAATGAGGTGAACCTCCTCATTTAGTTTCCTTCTAAAATGACTTGGTGAGTACATTGAAACTTCTGTGTCAGGAGATGTCAGGGCAGCACCAGAATTATATGAATATATTGTCAATGAAGTATGTATTTACACTGTTGTCACCATTGTCCTTTCTGCTATCCTCATGTATGGGATCATTTAGAATTTAATTACCTATGCTGATGTGGATATAAACTTCACTCAGGAAGAGTGGGCTCTGCTGGATCCTTCCCAGAAGAGTCTCTACAAAGATGTGATGATAGAGACCTATAAGCACCTTACAGCTATAGGTAAGACAGTAAATTTTTTTCACTATTAAGATAAAGGGGACATCTGTTGTTACTTTTGTTTGTTTTTATTGATACTCTTATATAATTTTAATTGGAATCGGGATGTTTGAGGTTAAAAATCAGGCATGTTTCTGAGATTTACTGAAAATAGTAACAGAAAATTTAGGTATTTTTCAATAATATATTATACCCTTTCTGGTACATATTTTAGGCTACAATTGGGAAGACCATAATATGGAAGAACATTATCAACCTTCTAGAAGATATGGAAGGTAATTATTTCATGAAAGCTGATATAAATATTCTTGTGAAAATAATTTTCAAAGATGATTTATTTATTCATTATTTATATGTTATTCTACCTGCACACCAGAAGAGGACATAAGATCTCATTATAGATGGTTGTGAGCCACCTTGTGGTTGCTGGGAATTGAACTCAGGACCTCTGGAGGAACCACTAGTGCTATTAACCTCCAGGTCATATCCCCAGCCCCTGTAAAAAATAATAATGTGTCCCAGAGGTTTTAAAGAAAAGCGAAAGTGTGAAAACAAACACCACTCTAAGAGTATTAAGGAATATTAAATTCTCACAATCCCATGTTCCTCACTGTCAGGTATATTATTTATGTTTGCAAGGCATTTTGAAACAACAGAAGATGGTGAAACCCTTGTTAAACAGATATTACTGTATAATAAGTCACCTCTCTTAATTCCTGTCTCTAAAGATTACTGCTCCTTTGTCTGCTATTGTCGGCCTGAGCAGGGCAGCTTCTAAGTTCCATATGATCTATCTTAGGTGTAGAACATTTTCAGCCTGTGTGAATTACTGCTTCATATGCACACCCTATCTTGTTCTTTTGAGTTCTGGCCCAACAACTCTCCTAGCTAAGTTATTACATCTGGCTTTTCTCCCACCCTCTGAATTGCATTGTTTGGCTTCATATAACTCAAGCATTTTTTTCTAATCATCAGAGTCTTTCAAATTTTCTGGATCATTTGATGTTAACCTTAATTCTTTCCCTGCAAACTGTCTTTGTATAACTGTGCCAGTAAACCTGCATACTCTATTCATGCAGTGCCCCTTAATGAGCTTCCTTTCCTCTCTCTTCTCATGAGAGATACATCTTTTCTATTCTATCAGTTATTTTTCAGATATTGTCCCCTTTTGTGCCACTTAACTAGACATCCCTTTCAAATATGGGTGCTTCATTCTAGCAATATTTTACATCCTTTGTTTGAGATTACAGGCATGTACCACCATGCCTGAACCATAGCATTACTTTACTAGACATTGGTGTATACCAGGCTGGCATTGAAGTCAGATCTGCTTGCCACTGTCTCCAGGATTAAAGGTGTATTTATATTCCAGCCAGACCACATAGACATCGAAGGACTTTGAATGGGATCTTTTACCACAGCATCCATGTTCTAAATTTAAATTCCTCTATATAAATGATAAATTATTACTTACATCCACATTTTAGATACTCTGTAGAAATTACTATCTGTTGAGTATCGTACTGTTCATACTGCAAAAGGCAAATTCATTGAATAGGTGATAATTTTATGTGCAAAACCCCCTTGTGAGAAAATATTTCATAGCAAAGGTGATGTTACTCAAATCCTTGAAGTTGCTAAGCTAAGTTAGACAGAATGTATGAGAGTCAAGAATATTGTTGTGGAGGTACCACAATCCCTATAGCACATGTCTTTGGAGAACAAAGAGTCAAATTCTGTGAATTTGGAATCTTTCATTTATTATTGCTCTTTTAATAGGTGTATCCTTTGTCATAATTCATACAAGTCATGTGAGAGTAAGGATACGGAATGAAGAAACATACCTATTCTCCCAGAACAATTAGAAGACGTCGTAGTCCTTACTTGAGTAGATGTTTTGAATGTGCTGCAAGTATTCCTTGAATTTATTAATAATTATTAATAATGAAATAATCATTTAATTGTTAAAGGATATTCATCGTGTCCTCCATAGCTATGATGTTCTTGTACATCTCCATCATTACATCTTTGTTGAGATACTTTTGGGAAGGATCCAGCAAAGCCTGCTTTTCCTGAGTAGGCTTTTTCCAGAAGCACATCATCATGTGCTTCTAAACTATCCTATTGCATTCTAAACTATCCTATACATGTATACAACAGAAAGCATGAAGGTGACAACACTACAAGTTTATATTTGCTCATGTGTTCATTCATTCAGTATTAATAAAAAAAATCATAAACTTGTATCACATTCAGAAAATCTAGGCAAAGCAGGGGACTCTTAATAAATTATACTAATATACTTAATTAGTTTTCCAAACTCATTGGGAATACAGCCAAAAAACCTCTCACTCCAGAAAATCCGTATAATTTCTGGCCCTATGAAAACTGTTGTGTCTATGATGGTTCATTTACGAATGTAGTATGACTCCAACAACAGGAAAGTTTATGAATTCAGTCACTGTGGTAAAGCTGACTCCTAGTTCTTTTTTAAATATGTGAATACGCACTTACATAAAAATGAACCTATAAGTGAGCCATGTAATAAAGTTCCTTACCACCAAAGGTATCTTGGAAAGTACAAAACACTCACTGTCAAGGGAGTAGCTATGAATGTAAACAAAGTGATAAAAGGTTAAGATGCAACTTCATTTTACAATTAGACGAAATTGCAAACTTAATTTACACCAACAAATAGATTCATCAGTGTAATGACTATGGTAAATCTTACAGATACCCAATTATCTTTACAGGAATGAAAGAAGACCTATTTTTGAGAAGCATGAATGTAAGCAGTATGGTAAAGCCTTTTCCCAACCCAGTGGTATCCTAATGCACAAAAGAACACATACTGGAGAAAAACCCTATGAATGTAATCAGTGTGGGAAAGCCTTTTCACAGCATGGAAATCTCGAAATGCATAAAAGAACACATACTGGAGAGAAGCCCTACAAATGTAATCAGTGTGGGAAAGCCTTTTCACTACTCGGAAATCTCGAAAAGCATAAAAGAACACATACTAGAGAGAAGCCCTATGAATGTTATCAGTGTGGGAAAACATTTTCACAATTGATTAGTCTCCAGATTCATAAAAGAACACATACTGGAGAGAAACCCTATAAATGTAATCAGTGTGGTAAAGCCTTTGCTTGTTGTAGTGGTCTCCAGAAACATGAAAGAATTCATACTGGAGAGAAACCCTACGAATGTAATCAGTGTGGTAAAGCCTTTACACAGTCCAATGCTCTCCAAGCGCACAAAAGGACACATACTGGGGAGAAAACCTACGAATGTAATCACTGTGGTAAAGCCTTTGTAAGCTCCACTATTCTCCAAGTGCATAAAAGGACACATACTGGAGAGAAACCTTATGAATGTACTCAATGTGGTAAAGCTTTTTCACACCTCTTTACACTCCAAGTGCATAAAAGAACACATACAGGAGAGAAACCCTATGAATGTAATCACTGTGGTAAAGCCTTTGCACAGTCCAGTAATTTCCAAGTGCACAAAAGGACACATACTGGAGACAAACCTTAGGAATATAATCAATGTGGGGAAAGCCTTTTCAAAACCAATAGTCTTCAAAGGCATAAAGGAACACATAATGGAGAGATATCCTATGAATGTAATCAAAACGGTAAAGCCATTGCGTGTAGTAGTGGTTTTCAGAGACATGAAAAAATTCACATTGCAAAGAAACCTTATGAATGTAATCATTCTGTTAAATGCTTTTCACAACCCAGTTGTCTCAATGTGCATAAAAGAACACATACTGGAGGGAAATCCATAAAAATGTAATCTGTGGGGGAAAGCCTTTTCACGATACGGAAAACTCCAAATTAATAAAAGAACACACACTGGAGAACGTAATCATGGTGGTAAAGCCTTCACACGTTGCAGTGATCTCCAAAGTCATGAAAGATTCCATACTGGAGTGAAACCCAATGAACATACTCAATGTTGTAAGGCCTTTGCACATTGCTGTGATCTCCAAATGGATGAAAGATTTCATACTGGAGTGAAACCCTATGAATATAACCAGCAAACCCTTGTCACATTTTTTCAAAGCCTTGAAAGAAATCATATTGGAGAGAAAACCTTGTGAATGTTTTTAGTATAATGAATCATTTGTACATTTCTATAGGCTTCACGTTTATGAATGAATGATACTGAAGAGAAGCCCTAGGAATGTGTTTTATATGGTAACTCAAGGCTTTGTTTTCATGTTTCATAGAGGTGTAAAGAAGTGGTTTAATCAGGAATCAACTGCAACTCACTGCATAGCTTCATGTGATATGAACATGTATATATGATTGGACGTTCTGTGATTCTGTATGTTCCTCCAAATCATCCATTTTTCATTTCATCTTGAAATATTGCATTCTATACGAAATATATAGTATAAATATTCTAGATAATGTAACAGCAAGGATTTTACTTAAAAAGAAACACTTCTGGTGTGTGCATGTGACAGGATTATGTGGTTTTAATCCATGTCATATATGTAAAGAGTGGGAGACAACTTTTTCACATATCATTTCGTCATCTCAATATGAGCATTGAGGTCTGGTTTCCAGCTTTGGACACCAAAATCCTTTCCTACAGCTCTGTTTCCCTGATGATCCAATAAGATTAGTTGAGATATTACATCGATAAAACATTGTCTTTTTTCACATTATAAACATATTGTTATGTAATAATTGATGAATTCATGGCAATTTCAATGATAAAATTTCTTTGAAAATGAAAATGTGCAGGCAGTTCTCGTAGGCCCTGAGCCACATGTTTAGCCCCATGAAAGTGTGATGAATAGCATTTAGGTGTGAAAGGTTGATCCTAACTACATCTTTAACTCAGCCCTGATGACCCAGAAGGATGAGAAGATTGAGAACATAAGAAGGTAACTTAGGCTTGGTGTTTAAAGAAGTTTCTGAGCCAATATCTTCACAAAAATATGGAAGTTTCCAAAAAATGGCCAGGAGAGCAACTGACAATACAAGTGTTTTAAAAGTGCCTAACCACTGGACCAAACCCACCAGACTGAGTTTATCTCACAGATAGTAAATAGGTATCAATGGGAACCCACCAAGACATATGTCAGGTATATCCTTTTTTGAGATTATGCCTAGTGCAAAGACAGAAAATGAACTTGAAGGCATGAAGACCAACTTTTCTGAAATGGATTGTATTCTGTTCCCCTGATGCATGCAAACATTCAGTTAGGAGCCATGATTGCTGAAGACTTCAGATGCTGTGGAGGTTGTTGTCAGGGGAGCCTGAGGTTCAAACAGATGTCATTAGAAGGCTGGAGAAATCAGGCATTTACAGAGACCTGAGGAACATGGAGAAGGAGATTTGGGTGATAAAGAAAGGGAGGAAGATTTGGATGTTAAAGAAAGGATAAAAGTCCTAGAGAGCAATTTATTCTTGGGCTGTACCTGAGGACAAGCTGCCTCCTCCTGTAGTCTCTGTATCTACTCATCTATGGTGGGTCAACTCTCCAGTTCTATCACTCTTTCCTTGTCTTCTCAGATACGTGTATATGTCAGTCAGAATGCCATGCAAGTCACCACTTGGTGGTCTCAAATTGATTTTAAATCTCTCCCCCCCCATCATCCCTGTAACCTCTCTGCCTGGCAGGAATATGGATATTCTGGATAAACATTCCTATATCTCCCTTAGCTGAACATCTAATAAATCAATGGACTCCTTGAAATTCTAATCTGGTCTGGACTGTCATTGATGAAAAGACCTATTCCCCTAGATGAGATATTTTCTGCTCAATAGCATTATGTCATTCTTTGAATACCTTGCAAGAGAGAAATATGCTGAGAATGAGGGAGCAACTTATAGGCAGGTTGTTTTTAATGTATGGCTTGGAGAGATTACTTAGTTGTGTATCTCTGCTCTCTAAACCTATTAAACCTGAAGGATGAATGTTTTACCTGTTGTATTCACACCTAAGACAAGCTGCTGAGTTGCCTCTTTGACAGAAGGTTTTCTGGCTTCCAGGTTCTCCCAGCATCCTTCAGTCCCTACCTTCTAAAGGGTATGATTGGCGTTCCCCACCTCTACCCTTAAATTTTCAGTCCAGTAGAATGGGCCTGCCCTCTCCCAGAGGCTCTTCCATATGTACCGAGATGTTTTATTTTCTTCTCTTTCTCTTTCTATTTGTACTCTCTCTCCCTGTCTTTCTCTCTCTTTGTACATGCTTCTCTTTGCCCACATTTAGGATTCCTCCACAGTAGATTCCATTGCCTTATTCCTTGGGAACTGGGGACCTCTGAGAACTGTTTGTATAAGCTTGCAATTAAATACTTAACCATGTCTTCAATTAGCAAATATTGCCTGTGGGAAGAAAGAAACAGTATAATGTTATATATTCGTCACTGGTCAAAATTAGTCACACTGAATAAATATGTGAATGTTTCTAGTTTTTATTAATAATTTGTGTTTTAACCATTGTTTTTCTTTTTCCCTAGCCCCCTATATGTGGACTAGGGAAGGTGCATGGGGGAGATGGGGAGGGTGAGTGGAAATGGTCAGAGTTGTAAGTGGAAACAGCCATGATACAAAGGGTATAAATTGTAAAAAATAAATAAATCGCTTAATTAAATATGTTTTTATTATCGAACATTGTATTCTCTCTTTTTTATTTGAAATAATAGTCTCACTATAAATTTCAGGTGGACCTTGAACTTAGTGTACATAATAGATCTGCTTACCTTGCCTCCCTAGTAGCTGCAGTAGAGTTGGGCATGGTCTACCTCGATAATTCAGTTCTTCCTGTGGGCTTATTGAAAGTAAATGGCTGAGTCTAAATGGTCATGGTAGGCAGGACACAGACTCTGTTCCTGAGTCCAGTAATGGAAAAAAAGCATTGTTCAGATGCAGTTGTTTGACTTAAAATCCTCTCCTTAAGTATAAAGATGATTATTTTTTTTCTTTAACATTGAGATTTTATGACACATCAAAGTAGATTGGAGTTCTGTTCTTCATTCAACAGATAGTGAAAACCAGCCTCACAGACATAAGGAGATTCTCAATATAGTTAAGTGTAAGTACTCATTACAGTCATCCCAACATTGTAGTAAATCACTGAGGTCAAAACCATCCAAGGCCGGCATGGTAACACAGGCCCGTAGTCATGGTGTTCAGAAAGATAATGCAGGAAGTTCAAGATGACAAAGTAATCCACGGAAATATCCCAGGTGAATGGTATAACGGGAGGTCCACAGAACAAAGAGAGACTGATTGGCTAAGACCAATGTCCATACTCCTCCCCACAGCTCCAGAACATCAAGGCCATTCCAGCACCATGTGTTATCTAAGGAATTTGTCACCCTGTGCTTTCTAATGTTTCCTGTCCAAGACAGTTTAGTTCACTTCAGGGTTAGACTCCTGTGGGTATTGAAGACTAGAACACCCACCAAGTTGGAGGATTAACCTCAGGCAGGGATGCACTCCTGAATTATATATCCTATACAAAGGATTCAGCACAGAAACCTTATCTACACAACCAATAGGAATAGACTTAGTAGGTTTTATATATATACAGGTCCATACATATTCACATATTACTTTTTAAGACATTGGAAGGAGGGAATTCAGAAAGGCATGGAGAAAGCAGAAGGAAAGGGGAAATGGTGTAATATATTTTAATTAACATCTGTAGAAAAAGTTAAATAAATGGTGGCTGGATTAGCATGGAAGTTAACAGCACTGGATGTTGTTACAGAAGACAAGTTCCATTTCAGATATCACTTACTAGCCAGCAAGTTCCATGTCAATGCGTTCTCATGGCATCTGGTGCCCACTTTGGCCATTGCAAGTAGGTTACACAGACACTTGAACATAAAACGTGCATATATCTGAAAGACATGGAAAGCTTAACTATGTGGCTTTCTCAGGGTTGGAGTGCTCAGTGATTTGAAGCAGTGACTGGTACACAGACACATGAACACAAAACATCTGTATATCTGAAAGACATTTGAAGTTTTAAAATTTGGCTTTCTCAGGGTTGGAATGTTCAGTGATTTGAAGCAGTGACTGGTCTTCCAGATGACCTGGGTTTTATCCCAACAACCACATGGCATCTTACAGCTGCCTAGAACTCCAGGGTCCATCACTTTTACAATATATCAATGCACATGAAATAATAATAAAAAAAACAACAAATTTTACTAACAGAATTCTCTATATTGATGTCACAGTTCTGAGAAAGATAGCAGTCTTGGGTAGCTGCAATGAACTCCTCTTCCTTTATTGAGCCAACCTGCCTAGAGGCAAAACAGCCTTATTATAAGGTTGAACTAACTCACCATAGATGTTCATCTAAGAATTGCAAATACAGTCCTGATTGGTGACATTTCCTTGATGTTTTCTGTATTTGTGATCTCTCCCCTTGGTATGTGAGAGACTTTTGGCATTGATGAATCTTGCAATTGTATCTTTTATATCACACATGTGGATCTAGAAGATAGATTTGCTGGGGAAATCTTCATCTGCTTCAGGACTAGACTTGCAGTCTTCATTTCCTGTTGGAATTATTCAAAGTGTGGGAGGTTTCCAAGATGGTGGTGAACAGTGTGCCCTGTATTAGAGGGGCAGAGGATCTGAGACTCTGAAACTGGTGAGGGGATAGAAAGGTGGATCCAGAGCATCAACCTTGAATTTTCCCTGATTAGAGGGGACATCCTGTGAGTTGAGACCTATTGGACCCAGCCCCACCATGGTCATCTCTAATGTTTGAGAGTCAAAATGCGGAGCTCCTGCACTTTCTGCCCATCCCAGCCAGTGAGGATCCCCAGGTCCAGGAACCACCACTCAAGCAGCCAGACATCAGATGGTCCATGCTCCCCTCAAGGGAGCTTCAGTATTCCCGGGACAGTTAGGCTCAATTGCACCCAGTCCCCCCATGGCTGTCTGCCAGGTCTGAGAGTCATGAACCATGGGGGCTCTATACTTTATGCTGATGCCAGCGACTGAAGACCCCCAGGTCTAGGGAACCTCTGTTCTTGCAGCCGGACATCTAATCTCTCTTAATCCCCTTCAAGCATCTTCAGGATTCTTGGGACATTTTGGGGTCAATAGATCTGGTACCCCCAGAGCTGTTTCCCAGGTCTGACAGTCAGGAAAAATGGACCCCCTGCACTTGACAGATATGCCAGTGAATGGAGATCACAAGGTCCAGGAACTTTCCTTTCCAGCACCCAGACATTGGATCCCTCCTGGTCCCCTGAAAGCAGTATTGAGGTTCCTGGGGATGAGTACCCAACATTGAAGCCACAGTTCACTGGTCACCCAGACTAGGCAAACAGTGGAAGCACCTGGAACATGGATACAGGATGGCCCAGCCGAAATGAGTCTGAGTGACAGAGACACAAAATCTGGCACAAAATCCCTTGTATATTTCCCCCTAAACCCCTCATTTGGCCTCCTGTATTCTCTGTCTGCCCTGCACCCTCACTCTCTTCAAGGATGCCACGACAGATCCTTGTACTCTTTCCTTCTCCAGAAACTAGTGCCTTGCCTCTTAAGTGTGAAAAATACCAACTGAATCCACAGACGTCAGCTCAACCTGCTCTTTGGCATCCCTTCTGGTCAAGGGCACCACCAAACACATCACTTACACTCTTCTGAGGAGATCACACACTGTTGCTGATCTTGATCCATCTAGCTCCCAACTTCCAGAAGAAATGAACATTCAGGACTTCCCAAAAGGTGATGCTGAATCCCATCCCCCATAGACCAACACTCCCCATTCATCTTAGTAGTATACACATACAGACTAGGGTCACTTCCATACCCTTAACACATACATCATCCTAGGGCTGGACACAGACAACGTCACATGGAGTGCTAGTGTGTTCTCTTTTCTTTTAATGTTCCTTTGAAATGTATACACCTTACCCTTGTTCATTCCAATGCTGATTTCTTTTCTCCCTCCCCCCATTCTCTCGCTTCAATTAGGATATTGCATTATGATACTTATCCTAAGCATCCTGTCTCAACTTTGTTTAAACAGGCCATAATAAATCAACTAGCCACAATGTTGAGCAATGGGATGAGCCAGAGGGTAGGAAAGATGGGAGGAGCTAGAGGACAGGAAATGAGTGGGAGGAGAGCTAAGGGAGGAGACAGCTGGGGGAGAGATCTTGGAACTACGTGGAAATGGACTAGACCTAAGTTATCACTAAAATCAAGTATAATGCAGGAAATCTAAATGTTAAGAAACTATGAGGGCATGAAGGTTTAGGATTGAGTAAATATTGCCCAGCATTTTGTTCTAGGTTAACTAAAGAAATCCCCGTGTCTGTGTGGCGATTTGGTTGCACAGCTGTTAAAGGGTAACAGCAAGCATTACTAAAAGATAATAGTAAATTTTAACAGCAACTTACAACAAATGACACCCAAGTAATCTAAGTATCCACACCTTTAAATCACACTTTATCATAACTTGGTGGGGGTAGTAAGATCCCAGTGATAAAACCCAAGCTTGGGGGGCGGAGCCAAGATGGCGATTAGCACACACCGTTTCTGTGTGGTGGGATACCTGAACTTCTGAGTTGGTGAATGGAAGGACCCCTAACCCAGGAAAACCACGGTGAGGCTTTCTAAACAACAGGGAACATCGCAGGAGGTGAAAACTTTGCTCTCAGGTCACCCGGGGACTTGTTTGGGGAAGGAGAGAAATGATCCTTTGATCTTGTGGCACTCCCTTCCCCCAGACCTCCTTCCTCCTCAGCACACCAGCACAGCGGACTCATCTTTCTCAGTGCAGACCTAACTGCCTGGCGTATATAGCCGCTGAGGCGGAGCCCCAAGCACTTTAGCGGCAGGCAAAAGCCAGCAGTAAGTGTCTCACAGTCCCAGATTCACACAGCAGCTGCACCATCCTCCCAGGGTGCGAATCTGGTAGATGCCATACTAGCTCCGCAGGATCGCGATCACTGATGGTACAGCCCACCCAATCCCACAGTGACAGAGAATATGCTATATACTCACCAAAACAAGGCAGAAACATCATACAACCTGGACACACCAGGCTATGGGCCTCCCAAGCTGGGAGAGCCCAGCAAAGAGACCTCAGGACTTCCCAGAAAGCATCGGGACTAGCGACCCAGTCTCCAGTTACAGCGGGACTTGGTGGCGGAGCAGCACTGAACTGGAGGGGCACAACAGCCCTCCAGTTTAAGATTAACCAGGGCCAAACCAGAGAACAGAGAGCCTGGTTACCCCATCCCTGCTGAAGTGACCACCCTGAAATCTCCAGCTGCAGCAAGACCTCAGAACCTGGCAGTGACAGCAGCACAGAACTGGCGGAGCACATCAAAGAAGCAGGGCCAAACCAGAGAGCAGAGAGCCCTGGATACCATGATCTCTGCCAAGAGACCTACCTGTAAGTGAGTGCACCCTTGAGAATCTGCAGTTCCCCAGATCCTGGGTCCTTATAAATCAGAAGCCAGGCTTCGAACCACCCTCCCACCCACATACCCACTTTGGGAAACAGAGGGGCACTAGCGACATTGAAGTTCCTGCCCTGTGGGCCTGATTGAGGAGTTAAGACAGTTAATGCCAGAAATTGCGCTGCAATCATCATTAGCGCCTGCGACATATACAGTTCAGAGCCCCTCCCACACACTCAAGGGTTCAACATTAGCCATCACTCTGTCCCTTGAGATACTCATCCACGCACACTTACACACACACACACACAAACGCGCGCGCGCATACATGCTTGCATTTGCCCCGTTTGCACCTGAGTACTTTCCTCCCACATGTACAGCTAGTCCTCAGCACACGCTGAGAGTTCTCAGCTTCCTGAAGAACTCTCCAGACACCAGAGAGAGACAGCACCAGTCTGATCTGCAGAATCCAAAAACAAACAGGGAAGGTTTCAGACAAGCCAATGGCCAGGGGTAGGCGAAAGAACACTTCCAACATAAATCAGGACATCATGACTTCACCAGCAAACCCCAAAATCGATGGATACACCAATTCAGCAGAAGCACAGGAAAATGACTTTAAAGCCATGCTTACCCAATTATTTGAGGCTCATAAGGAGGAAATGAACGAGTCTTTCAAAGAGATGGCCAGTCAATTGGAGGCAAAGAAAGAAGAAATAGACAATATCCTTAAAGAAACACAGGGAAACATAGACAAACAAATAGATATACAAGTAGAGGAAAAATTAGTGGCATATAAAAAGGAAGTGAAAAAAGAAATAGAGGCCATCGTAGAGAGACAGGAATCCAAATTCAAACACATGAAAGAAATGGTGCAAGGCATGCAAACAGAATTAGAATCAATAAAGAAAACACAAAATGAGAAAACCCTTGAGCTGGAGAACTTGGAGAAAAGATCAGGAACCACAAAAGTAAGCATCACCAACAGAATACAAGAGATGGAAGAGAGAATCTCTGGAGCTGAAGACACACTTGCAGAAATGGATACTTCTCTCAAAGAAAAAGTAAAATCAGAAAAGTTCCAATCACAAAATATCCAAGAAATCAAGGATGCTATGAAAAGACAAAATCTAAGAATAATAGAAATTCATGAAAAAGAAGACTCCAGACTCCAAGGTCCAGAAAATATTTTCAAGAAAATCATAGAAGAAAATTTTCCCAACTTAAAGAAAGAGATGTCCATAAGTATACAAGAGGGCTACAGAACTCCAAATAGACTAGACCAGAAAAGAAACACATCATGTCACATCATAGTCAAAACACTAAATCTACAGAACAAAGAAAAGATATTAAAAGCAGCAAGGGAAAAAGGCCAAGTAACATATGAAGGTAGTCCTATCAGAATCACACTGGACTTCTCATCAGAAACTATGAAAGCCAGAAGGGCCTGGGCAAGTATCATGGAGACTCTAAGAGATCACAAATGTCAACCCAGACTACTATACCCTGCAAAGCTTTCAATCAACATAGATGGAGAAAACAAAATATTCCATGACAAAACTAAATTTACACAATATCTACAGCAAACCATCCCTACAGAAGATACTAGAAGGAAAACTCCAATCCAATGAAAACAAATTCACCCAAGAAAACAGGGCATACAGATAATATCCCAACAAAAATGAAAAGAAAACAAGCAATGAAACAGGGTTAGATCACCGACTCCATTACAAAAGGAACTAACATGCATTGGTCACTATTATCTATCAAGATCAATGGACTCAACTCACCAATAAAAATGACACAGGCTAACAGAATGGTTAAGGAAACAGGATCCAACATTCTGTTGCATCCAAGAAACACACCTATGCAACAAAGATAAATACTACCTCAGAGTAAAGGGCTGGAAAACTGTTTTTCAAGCAAATGGTTCCAGAAAACAAGCTGGAGTAGCCATCCTAATATCTAAGAAAATAGACTTTCAACCCAAGTTAATCAAAAAAGATAAGGAGGGCCACTATATTCTCATCAAAGGAAAAATCCACCAAGAGGACATCACAATCTTGAATATCTATGCCCCAAATACAAGAGCACCGACAATCGTCAATGAAACATTATTAAAGCTTAAATCATACATTGATCCTAATACCTTAATAGTGGGAGACTTCAACACTCCACTCTCACCAAGGGACAGATCAACTAGACAGACACAAAATAGGGAAATAAAAGCACTTACAGAGTCCCTAAATCAAATGGACCTAATAGACGTCTACAGATCGTTTCACCCAAACTCAAAAGAGTACACCTTCTTTTCAGCACCGCATGGAACCTTTTCCAAAATAGACCATATAGTGGGTCACAAAGCAAGCCTCAACAGATACAAAAGGATTGAAATAATCCCTTGTATCCTATCTGACCACCATGGACTAAAGCTAGACATCAACAACAACAGAAACAACAAAAAGCCGACACGCACATGGAAACTGAACAACTTACTACTCAATGACAGCTGGGTTAAGGAAGAAATAAAGAAAGATATTAAAGACTTCCTAGAATTCAATGAAAAGGAAGGGACAACATACCCAAATTTATGGGATACATTGAAAGCAGTGCTCAGAGGAAAATTTATAGCACTAAGTGCCTGCAAGAAGAAATTCGTAACATCACATACGAACAACTTAATGGCCCAACTGAAAAACCTAGAAAAAAAAAGAAGCAGATACACCCAAGAGGAGCAGATGGCTGGAAATAATCAAACTAAGGGCTGAAATCAATTAATTAGAGACAAATAAAACTATCCAAAGAATCAATGAAACAAAAAGCTGGTTCTTTGAGAAAATCAACAAGATAGACAAACCCTTAGCCAAACTAACTAAAAAGCAGAGAGAAACTATCCAGATCAGCAAAATCAGAAATGCAAATGGGGTCATAACCACAGACACTGAGGAAATCCAAACAATTATTAGGTCATACTACAAAAGCCTATATGCCACAAAATTTGAAAATCTAAATGAAATGGATAATTTTCTTGAAAGATTCCATCTACCAAAACTAAGTCAAGATCAGGTAGAAAGACTGAATAGCCCTATATCTCCCAAGGAAATCGAAGCAGTCATTAACAGTCTCCCCCCCCAAAAAAGCCCTGGACCAGATGGCTTCGGCGCAGAATTCTACAAGACCTTCAAAGAAGTGCTAACTCCAATTCTCCTCAAGCTATTCCACAAAATAGAAACAGAAGGAACACTACCAAACTCATTCCATGAAGCCACAGTCACCTTGATACCTAAACCACACAAAGACCCAACAAAAAAGAGAACTTCAGGCCTATCTCTCTTATGAACATTGACACAAAAATACTCAATAAAATTCTTACAAACCGAATCCAAGAACATATCAAAGATATCATCCACCATGACCAAGTAGGCTTCATCCCAGGCATGTAAGGGTGGTTCAACATACGGAAATCCATCAATGTAATCCACTACATAAAAAAATTGAAGGAAAAAAACCACATGATCATCTCCTTAGATGCCGAAAAAGCATTTGACAAAGTCCAACACCCATTCATGTTTAAAGTCTTGGAGAGATCAGGGATACAAGGCACATACCTAAAGATAGTAAAGGCAATATACAGCAAGCCTATAGCTAACATCAAACTCAATGGAGGGAAACTTAAATCAATCCCACTGAAATCATGGACAAGACAAGGCTGTCCATTGTCCCCATATCTCTTCAACATAATACTCGAAGTCCTAGCCAGAGCAATAAGACAACTAAAGGAGATCAAGGGGATAGAAATCGGAAAGGAAGAGGTCAAAGTGTCACTATTTGCAGATGATATGATAGTATACATGAGCGACCCCAAAAATTCAACCAGAGAACTCCTTCAGCTGATAAACACCTTCAGCAAAGTGGCAGGATACAAAATCAACTCAAAAAAATCAGAAGCCCTCCTGTATACCAAAGACAAAAAGGCTGAGAAAGAAATTAGGGAAACAACACCCTTCACAATAGCCACTAATAACATAAAGTACCTTGGAGTCACTCTAACCAAGTAAGTGAAAGACCTGTTTGAGAAAAACTTCAAGTCTCTGAAGAAAGAAATCGAAGATATCAGAAGATGGAAAGATCTCCCATGCTCATGGATTGGTAGGATTAACATTGTGAAAATGGCCATACTGCCAAAAGCAATCTACAGATTCAATGCAATTCCCATCAAAATACCAACTCAATTCTTTACAGACCTTGAAAAAAAGATTCTCAGCTTCATATGGAGAAACAAAAAACCCAGAATCTCCAAAGCGATCCTTTAAAACAACAGATGATCTGGAGGTATCTCCATACCTGATCTCAAGCTGTACTACAGGGCAACAGTAATAAAATCTGCATGGTACTGGCATAGAAACAGAAAGGAGGATCAATGGAACCGCATAGAAGACCCAGAAATAAATCCACACACCTATGAATACTCGATATTCGACAAAGAAGCCAATTCCATTCAATGGAAAAAAGACAGCATCTTCAACAAATGGTGCTGGACCAACTGGATGTCTACATGCAGAAAAATGAAAATAGATCCATATTTATCACCCTGCACAAAACTAAAGTCAAAGTGGATCAAGGACCTCAACATAAAACCAGATACCCTAAATCAATTGGAAAAAAAAGTGGGGAACAGCCTAGAACTCATTGGCACAGGAGACAACTTCCTGAACAGAACACCAACAGCACAGGCTCTAAGAGCAACAATCAATAAATGGGACCTCATGAAACTGAAAAGTTTCTGTAAAGCAAAGGATACCGTCATCAAAACAAAACGACTGCCTACAGATTGGGAAAGAATCTTCACTAACCCTTTATCTGACAGAGGACTAATATCCAGTATATACAAAGAACTAAAGAAGCTGAAAAGCAGCAATCCAAGTAATCCAATTAAAAAATGGGGAACAGAGCTAAACAGAGAATTCTCGACAGAGGAATATCAAATGGCAGAAAAACACTTAAAGAAATGCTCATCCTCATTAGCCATCAGGGAAATGCAAATCAAAACGACCCTGAGATATCACCTTACACCCATCAGAATGGCCAAGATGAAAAACTCAAGCGATAACACATGCTGGAGAGGTTGTGGAGAAAGGCGAACACTCCTCCACTGCTGGTGGGAATGTAAACTGGTACAACCACTCTGGAAAGCTATCTGACGCTTTCTAAGACAAATAGGAATAGTGCTTCCTCCAGACCCAGCTATACCACTGCTAGGTATATACCCAAAGTTTGTTCAAGTACACAAAAAGGACACTTGCTCAACCATGTTTATAGCAGCTCTATTTGTAATAGCCAGAACCTGGAAACAACCCAGATGTCCATCAACGGTGGAATGGGTACAGAAATTGTGGTATTTTTATACAATGGAATACTACTCAGCAATCAAAAAGGAGGAAATCATGAAATTTGCAGGCAAATGGTGGGATCTAGAAAAGATCATTCTGAGTGAAATATCCCAGAAGGAGAAAGACAAACATGGGATATACTCACTTATATAGACCTATAAGATATGATAAACATAATGAAATCTATACACCTAAAAAAGATAATCAATTGAGCGGACATGGGGTAAGATGATCAATCCTCATTTAGAAAGACAGATGGGATGTGCATTGAACGTATGACAGGAGTCTACTGAGCGCATCTGAAAGACTCTAACTAGCAGTGTTTTCAAAGCAAAGACTCATGACCAAACCTTTGGCAGAGTACAGGGAATCATAAGAAAGAAGGGGAGTTAGTCTGATGGGGAAAGGATAGGAGCTCCACAAGGACCAAATATATCTGGGCACAGGGTCTTTTCTGAGACTGACATTCAACCAAGGACCATGTATGGATATAACCTAGAACCTCCACTCAGATGTAGCCTGTGGTAGCTCAGTAACCAATTGGTTTCCCAAAGTGAGGGGAACAGGGACTATTTCTAACAGGAACTCAATGACTGGCTCTTTGGTCTCCCCACCCCCGAAGGGAGGAGCAGTCCTGTTAGGCCACAGAGGAGGGCTTTGCAGCCAGTCCTGAAGATACCTGATAAAACAGGATCAGATGAATGGGGAGGAGGTCCCCCCTATCAGTGGACTTGGAAAGGGGCACGGTGGAGATGAGGGAGGGAGGGAGGGACTGGGAGGGAATGAGGGATCGGGTCACGGCTGGGATACAGAGTAAATAAAATGTAACTGATAATAAAAAATAAAAAAAATGTGTACAGGATTTGAAAAAAAAAATAAATATATAAAAATAATAATAATAATTTTGTCACACACACACACAAAAAAAAGAATCAGGAGTCTCCATGAGAACTCGGATGAGGGATAGAACAAACAGCTGTACACAGAAAAGACTGTGTAACATAAAAGACAAATCATAAGTTAACACTGAGATTGTGAGGGAGGAGAAAGACAGATAGAAATGTTGTAAATTAAAATCATAAAACCACCAGTCAAATCAGACAACACTGGGTTTCCAGCAGAACTAATTAAGCAGAGAACAGAATATGGGCATAAATGACATGGATTTCAGAACGCTCTATTACAATATCAGTGATGATCAAATAAGTGATAAGTATGACCACAGTGTCTAAACTCTGAGATACTTTAAAGATAGTAAAGCCAGAACACGTGAAATTGGAGAGTCTAAGATTTGTACTGAGCACATAGGGATATTCAAGTTCACTAGAGCAGAAACTCTCCAAGTCTCTGGAAACAGATATTCAAACATAAGACATTTAGATGGCCAGATAGACCTGAGAAGAATGGAAACTTATCTTGACATATTAAAGTCAGTGTGTTAAAAATATGTAAGTCTCGCCATGGACTCACACCATGGAGAGACACAAAAGTCGTTCTTTTTTTCTATCCCTGATTTCTTTCTGAATGGAAACATAACAAAGAGAAGTGGAAATGTTTTCAGAGGCACAATGAAGCAGAAAAAAAATGTGAAACTATTTTTCACATTATTCTGTATCTAGTTCATTATTCTCAATGGAATTACATGTGTTTAGCAGGTCATCTAGTACTATCTTTTAACCAGAACAACCATAGCACATTCAAGCAAGTACTCACAGGTTGAAATTCCATCGTAGACTTGGTTCTGTGTCAAAAAAGTTCTGGTCATTTTGGGATAGATCAAGTGGAATGGAAATGGGAATAAATGTAGCAAGGTTAACATCTGCCTCCATGTAGGTGTTGGACTTTCCATAATAACCACAATGGATCAGAAATATCTCTGTTGATGTATACACAGGTTGCAGGAGGAGGCTGAAGCAAAGCAAAGGAAGGGGCATGTCAGGCTCTTCACTACACAGAAACAGTCCCCTGCATCGAGGCAGATCCAAGGAGATTGTTGGCTTATGTCCTGCAACAGGCTCAGACCTCAACAATGTCAAAGAAGACTTTGTATGCTGCAGCTGATTCTTACTGTTGCTTCAGGCTCTCAGTCTTTGCATAACCAAAGGTTCTCATGATAGGCCAGCTCACTCACTGTAGCAAAGTCCAGAAAACTGAGGGTCACAGTGCTGAGATATTTCAGTCACTGTAGCCAGACTTGCTCTGAATTTTCTGTCTTTTTATTGTTCTGTTCCTCACATCCATGTACTCTTGGAATCCCATAGCCCTGAGGCTTTGCACCTGGTTCCTCCATGTGGGTGAAAAACATGTTTGGTTCTTTTTTCAACAACCTGTATGATTTCATCATGGTCCACAGTGATTTGGAGAGCACCAGAGTCTGAGACAAAATTGTAGGTCATCCAAAAACAGCTTGTTTGTTTTGGATTGCTGTTGTGAAAGTAGTTTGAACATTTGATTTCTCCTAGGAAGGGGAGCAGGGGCAGTCATGCTTTGTTCACTTTGATAGCTCTTTGGTCACTTCCATCAGTCAAGGTGGCTAAATTAAGCAACAGGGAAAGTAGATCCAGACAGTTTTGATGAGATCTGATAAGCTACAGTAATATAGTAGAGGAGGAGGACGTCCTTAGTGGACTTGAGGAGGGACATGGGGTGGGGGGGCTGGAGAGGGAGACTTCAGTCATACTTTGACATGGGGTTTTGACCAAGAAAGTAAACAGTAGTGACTCAGCCATATGCAGGACACCTGGGTTCAGGGTTCTCAACTCAGCTTTTGCATTCAGACCTCCTCCTGGATGTCTGGCACCTAATTCAGAATAATACATGACCAAAAGAGGAGGCAAGCTTCTCATAGTCAATTTAAATCATGACAGGCAACACATTTACGGCTTGTGTGCTTAGTTTAGATTATCAGCCACTTTCCTCTTTACATTCTTTCCTGATTAAAAGACAAACATGCATCACTGAAGAATCAGGATAGGAGTAGGTTTTAGGGCCTGTGAATATGAACTCAGTTTTGAACCTGGAAGCAGAAGTCTTGAGATGGCTGGATTCAGTCAACTGTCTCATAACAACAACCAAAAAGAAAAATACTTCATCTCTATACTTTTTCTACTTTACTGTAACACTATTTATCATAATTACTGCTGATATAATTTCATGGTATTATTATATATTATTGTTATAATATGATATATACAATATAACACAAATAAAATTTTGATATCTAACTTAGGTAAAATTCATGAAAATACGGCCATATAAATTTCAAAAGAGCTAAAACTGCAAAAGGCTTTGAAGGTAGGAAAGTGAAAAAATGATGTAATGTTAATTCTTATATATAAACAAACAAAATAATTAATTGATGTCTCCTATGTATAATCTTACAAAACTTTGGTTACTGGAATTTAAATATATATATATATATATATATATATATATATATATACAAATTACACACACAAATCTATCTATCTATCTATCTATCTGTCTGTCTGTCTGTCTGTCTATCATCTATCTCTCTCTCCCTCTCTATCTATCTACCTATAAATAAATATAACTATATAGTGAAATTTTTTTGGAGACACCAGCTTAATTTCTCTATGTTCAGTGAGTTGAATAAGTGTTGTATTCAGCAAAAGAGATTTGCAGTGAATTTATGGAGAGCAAATTATAATCTTGACAAAAGTGTGCATTGTTTGGGGATTCCAATAAGACTCCTTTGGCCACCAGCTCAAGTAGATATAACCCAGTCTTCATTTGATGCCAAGTGACATCGTATTGGGACTCTCATATTATTTCATTTGGATCACCTTCAGTTATGTATATATTGTAGGAAGCAAACTGTTGTGTTAGTTTGCTACAGGAACATTCAATTGACATTTAATTTTGGCTGTCTCTCTTCATATTACTTTCCTTAATGTCTTCTTTCTTCCCCACTTCCAACCAATTCTCCTTTATGAGCCCTTCTTCAATCTATAAATAACTATTTTATTACCCTATCCTAGGGAGATCTATTTACT
>NW_026843638.1:7500-20000 GCF_030254825.1 Meriones unguiculatus | reverse complement strand
GAGTCTGCCCCGAACTCCCGGAGATCCCCCTGCCTCAGTCTCCCCGAGGTGCTCTGGGCCCTGCCTTCTCCCAAGCCGGCCTCGAACTCCCGGAGATCCCCCTGCCTCAGTCTCCCCGAGTCGCTCACGGCCCTGCCTTCCCCCGAGTCGGCCGCAAACTCCCGGAGATCCCCCTGCCTCAGTTTCCTTCCCCCGAGTCTGCCCCGAACTCCCCGAGATCCCCCTGCCTCCGCCTGCCCGGGCACAGTGGCTTCGGTGCCTGTCCCTGACCCCTGCCCCCCCCTTGCCCAGCTCGTCGCCGTGTCTCCGTGGGGTGGGGGGCGGGGTGGGGGGTGCTGGCACTGGAGGGGTTTTAGAGATGACGGGGTGTGTGTGTGTGTGTGTGTATGTGTCTGTCTGTGTGTGTGTGTCTGTATGTGTCTGTGTGTGTGTCTGTGTGTGTGTCTGTGTATGTGCGTGTGTCTGTGTGTGAGTGTTTGTGTATGTCTGTGTGTGTGTGTGTCTGTGTGTGTGTCTGTGTATGTGCGTGTGTCTGTGTGTGTGTGTCTGTGTGTGTCTGTGTGTGTGTGTGTGTGTGTGTGTGTCTGTGTGTGTGTCTGTGTGTGTCTGTGTGTGTCTGTGTGTGAGTGTTTGTGTATGTCTGTGTGTGTGTGTGTCTGTGTGTGTGTCTGTGTATGTGTGTGTGTCTGTGTGTGAGTGTTTGTGTATGTCTGTGTGTGTGTGTGTCTGTGTGTGTGTCTGTGTATGTGCGTGTGTCTGTGTGTGTGTGTCTGTGTGTGTGTGTGTGTCTGTGTGTGTGTCTGTGTGTGTGTGTGTCTGTGTGTGTCTGTGTGTGTGTCTGTCTGTGTGTGTGTGTCTGTGTGTGTCTGTGTGTGTGTCTGTGTGTGTGTGTGTGTGTCTGTGTGTGTGTGTGTCTGTGTGTGTGTGTGTGTGTGTCTGTGTGTGTGTGTGTCTGTGTATGTGCGTGTGTCTGTGTCTGTGTGTCTGTGTGTGTGTGTGTCTGTGTGTGTGTCTGTGTATGTCTGTGTGTGTGTGTGTCTGTGTGTGTGTGTCTGTGTGTGTGTCTGTGTATATCTGTGTGTGTGTGTGTGTGTCTGTGTGTGTGTGTGTCTGTGTGTGTGTGTGTCTGTGTGTGTGTGTGTCTGTGTATGTGCGTGTGTCTGTGTGTCTGTGTCTGTGTGTCTGTGTGTGTGTCTGTGTATGTCTGTGTGTGTGTGTCTGTGCGTGTGTGTGTGTGTGTCTGTGTGTCTGTGTATATCTGTGTGTGTGTGTGTCTGTGTGTGTGTGTGTCTGTGTGTGTGTGTGTCTGTGTGTGTCTGTGTGTGTGTGTGTGTGTCTGTGTGTGTGTGTGTCTGTGTGTGTCTGTGTATATCTGTGTCTGTGTGTGTGTGTGTCTGTGTGTGTGTGTGTCTGTGTGTGTGTCTGTCTGTGTGTGTCTGTGTATATCTGTGTCTGTGTCTGTGTGTGTGTCTGTGTGTGCGCGTGTGCGCCCTGGGCTAGCCTCGGCCTCGGGGGCCCCTCGTCGCCGCTGCCCCAGCTCTGCCCTGGGTTGGCCCGTTCGCACCGTCCGGGGCTCCCCCCCCCCTTGGTCCCGCCCGTGTCTGTGTCTCCGCGTGCGCCTGTCACAGTGTCCCAGAGGGTCACCCCGGCATGTCCCACCCCCGACACACACACACAGACACACAGACACACACACACAGACACACAGACACACACACACAGACACACAGACACACACACAGACACAGACACACACACACACACAGACACACAGACACACACACACAGACACACACACACACAGACACAGACACACAGACACAGACACAGACAGACACAGGCACATAGACACACATTCACACACACACACACACTCACACACACGCAGACACAGACAGACACAGGCACATAGACACATTCACACAGACACACAGAAATACACACAGACAGACACACTCAGACACAGACACACACCCACAGACATACACACTCTCAGACACACACACACAGACACACATTCACGTACAGACACACAGACACACACAGACACGGACACACACAGATACAGACACACACACAGATGGACAGACACACACATTCACATACAGACAGACACAGATACACTCTCACAGACACACCCACACCCACGTAGACACACATACACACTGTCACAGACACACACACAGTCATACACACTCTCACAGACACAGACTTACACACATAGACACACCGACACACACACAGACACACACACAGACACACAAACACAGACACACACACCCAGATACACACAGGCACACACACATTCACATATGGACAGACACAGACACACACACTCTCACAGACACACACACAGACACACATAGACACACAGACACAGACACACCCAGACACACAGGCACACACACAGACACACACAGAGACAGACACAGAGACACACAGACACACCCAAACCCACATAGACACACAGACACACACACTGTCACAGACAGACACATACACACTCTCACAGACACAGATTCTCATACCGACACAGACACACAGACTTACATACACAGACACACATAGACAGAGACACACACAGAGACAGACACAGACATACACACTCTCACAGACACACACCACACACTCTCACAGACACACCCATACCCACATAGACACACAGACATACACACTCTCACAGACAGACACACACACAGACATACACACTCTCAGAGACAGACACACATTCTCACACCGACACAGACAGACTTACATACACAGACACACAGACACACATAGACAGAGACACGCACACAAACAGAGACAGACACACACACAGACATACACTCACAGACACACACACAGACATACACACTCTCACAGACACACACACAGACACACCCACACACTCTCACAGACACACAGACAACATACACACTTACATAGACACAGACATACACACACACAGACACACACTCAGACACACAGACATACACATACACAGGCACATTGACACACATTCACATATGTACAGACACACACAGACACGCACACACAGACACACACAGACATACATACACAGACACACTTTCACAGACACACACAAACACACAGACATACACACTCACACACACAGACATACACAGACATACACACTCTCACAGACATAGACATACACACACACACAGGCACACTGACACACATTCACATATGGACAGACACAGACACACACACAGACATACACACTCACACACAGACACATACAGATATACATACACAGACACACTCTCACAGACACACAAACACACACACATACACACTCACACACACAGACATACACACACAGACATACACTCTCACAGACACACACAGACATACACACACAGGCACACTGACACATTCACATATGGACAGACACACAGACAAACACACAGACATACACACACACACACAGACACACTCACACACACAGACACACACAGACATACACACACACACACAGGCACACTGACACACATTCACATATGGACAGACACACACAGACACACACAGACATACACACAGACACACACAGACACACACACTCACACACAGACACACACTCACACACAGACACACACACACACTCTCAGACCCAGCCGTCTGCGCGCGTGTACGGAACACGGCCCCAGATCCCATCCCAGAGGGCCCCGCGCCCACCCCGTGCTGGCGGGGAGTCGAACTCGGGTCCCCCGGAAGTGCGGCCCCGCCCCCCCCAGCCCGGGCTGGTCTCTGTCCCTCCCCCGCCCCAGGCAGTCTCTGCGAGAGACCCCAAGAGGGGAGCGTGAGAGACGCGCGGACGGACAGTCACGTGTCTCCCTCCACACTTCCTGCCTTGCAGGAAGTCCTCGGCGGTTGGGGTCCCGCGTGCGCGTCCGGGGTCCCCCCGCCCGGCTTCCCTCCCCTGAGTCCCCCCGTTCCGGGGTGTCGTTTTGTCTCCTCCCTGTGGCACTGTACCTCGACAGTCTGACTACGGGGTTTTTCCCCGTCCCTTCCCGGCGTCCGATCGCTTCCTCAGGGTCTGACGCGTGTTGGGACGCAGTTAGGGGTCGCGGCCTGGGTCGGTGGCGGCTGGTCCCCACCTCGGGGACACCGCGAGCACTGCGTGGAGAGCACCCTCCCCACCCCGGTCCCCCGGGCCTTCCCTGTGGTACGCGCACCCACAGGTTGGTCGTCCGCCCATCTTCCATCCATCCATCCATCCGTCATCATCATCATCATCATCATCATCATCACCATCATCATCCATCATCCATCCATCCATCATCATCATCATCCATCATCATCATCATCATCATCCATCATCATCATCATCATCATCATCCATCCATCCATCCATCATCATCATCATCCATCATCATCATCATCATCATCCATCATCATCATCATCATCATCATCATCACCATCATCATCATCATCATCCATCATCATCATCCACCCATCATCCATCATCATCATCATCATCATCCATCCATCCATCCATCATCATCATCATCCATCATCATCATCCACCCATCATCCATCCATCATCATCATCCATCATCCATCCTCATCTTCATCCATCCACCCATCATCCATCATCATCATCATCATCCATCTATCATCATCATCATCCACCCATCATCATCATCCATTATGCATCCATCCATCATCATCACCATCATCATCATCCATCCATCATCATCATCATCATCACCATCATCATCATCCATCCATCATCATCATCATCATCCATCATCATCATCATCATCATCCATCCATCATCATCATCCATCATCACCATCATCATCATCATCATCATCCATCATCATCATCATCACCATCATCATCATCATCATCCATCCATCATCATCATCATCATCATCCATCATCATCACCATCATCATCCATCATCATCACCATCATCATCATCATCATCCATCCATCATCATCATCATCATCATCACCATCATCATCCATCCATCCATCATCATCATCATCATCATCATCCATCCATCATCATCCATCCACCCATCATCCATCATCATCATCATCATCCATCTATCATCATCATCATCATCATCATCATCATCCATCATCATCATCATCCATCATCATCATACATCATCATCATCATCCATCATCATCATCATCATCATCCATCATCATCCATCATCATCCATCATCCTCCATCATCATCATCATCCATCATCATCATCATCATCATCATCATCATCACCATCATCACCATCATCACCATCATCATCACCATCATCATCATCATCATCCATCATCATCACCATCATCATCATCATCATCATCACCATCATCACCATCATCATCATCATCATCACCATCATCATCATCATCATCCATCATCATCCTCCATCATCATCACCATCATCATCATCATCATCATCCTCCATCCATTCCTTTATCCATTCCTCCCCCTTCTCCACCCACCCGTCACCCACCCGTCTGTCCGTCCGTCCATCCCCCACCCATCCGTCCGTGCGTCCGTCCGTCCATCCCTCCATCCGTCGTCTTAGGACAGGGTGTCTCTGTGTAGCCCCGGCCGTCCCGGAACTCACGCTGTGGACCAGGCTGGCCTCGAACCCCCAGACCCGCCCGCCCCCGCCTCCCGAGCCCTGGGGGGCGAGGCGTGTGCCGCCCCCCGCCCGCCCGGCAGCTCTTGCTGTCGGGGGCCTGGAGGTGACTCCCCGGTGTCGTCCCCCGTGTGCCGGTGAGGCTGAGAGCTGTAGAGAGGCTTGACGTCCTGTGCTTAGCCCGGGCTAGCCCCCGCGCAGGGGCCCGCGGCTCACGCCTGTCCACGGGGCTGCGGACCCGGCACCGCGTGTTCAGGGTGTGACGGTGACTGTGTGTAGACGGATGACTGACAGATTGTGTGTAGAAGAATGATGACTGACAGATTGTGTGTAGACGGATGACTGACAGATTGTGTGTAGATGATGACTGACAGATTGTGTGTAGACGGATGACTGACAGATTGTGTAGACGGATGACTGACAGATTGTGTGTAGAAGAATGATGACTGACAGATTGTATAGATGATGACTGACAGATTGTGTGTAGACGGATGACTGACAGATTGTGTGTAGACGGATGACTGACAGATTGTGTAGATGATGATGACTGACAGATTGTGTGTAGACGATGACTGACAGATTGTGTGTAGATGATGACTGACAGATTGTGTGTAGACGGATGACTGACAGATTGTGTGTAGATGATGACTGACAGATTGTGTGTAGACGGATGACTGACAGATTGTGTGTAGACGGATGACTGACAGATTGTGTGTAGAAGAATGATGACTGACAGATTGTATAGATGATGACTGACAGATTGTGTGTAGACGGATGACTGACAGATTGTGTGTAGACGGATGACTGACAGATTGTGTAGATGATGATGACTGACAGATTGTGTGTAGACGGATGACTGACAGATTGTGTAGATGATGACTGACAGATTGTGTGTAGACGGATGACTGACAGATTGTGTGTAGATGATGATGACTGACAGATTGTGTAGACGATGACTGACAGATTGTGTGTAGACGGATGACTGACAGATTGTGTAGATGATGATGACTGACAGATTGTGTGTAGATGATGACTGACAGATTGTGTGTAGACGGATGACTGACAGATTGTGTGTAGACGGATGACTGACAGATTGTGTGTAGAAGAATGATGACTGACAGATTGTATAGATGATGACTGACAGATTGTGTGTAGACGGATGACTGACAGATTGTGTGTAGACGGATGACTGACAGATTGTGTAGATGATGATGACTGACAGATTGTGTGTAGACGATGACTGACAGATTGTGTGTAGATGATGACTGACAGATTGTGTGTAGACGGATGACTGACAGATTGTGTGTAGATGATGACTGACAGATTGTGTGTAGACGGATGACTGACAGATTGTGTAGATGATGACTGACAGATTGTGTAGATGATGACTGACAGATTGTGTAGATGATGACTGACAGATTGTGTAGATGATGACTGACAGATTGTGTAGACGATGACTGACAGACTGTGTGTAGATGATGATGATTGACAGATTGTGTAGACGATGACTGACAGATTGTGTGTAGAAGGATGATGACTGACAGATTGTATAGATGATGACTGACAGATTGTGTGTAGATGATGATGACTGTGTAGATGATGACTGTGTAGATGATGACTGTAGATGATGATGACTGTGTAGATGATGATGACTGTGTAGATGATGACTGTGTAGATGATAATGACTGTGTAGATGATGACTGTGTAGATGATGACTGTGTAGATGATGACTGTGTAGATGATGACTGTGTAGATGATGATGACTGTGTAGATGATGACTGTGTAGATGATGACTGTGTAGATGATGATGACTGTGTAGATGATGATGACTGTGTAGATGATGATGACTGTGTAGATGATGACTGTGTAGATGATGATGACTGTGTAGATGATGATGACTGTGTAGATGATGACTGTGTAGATGATGATGACTGTGTAGATGATGATGACTGTGTAGATGATGATGACTGTGTAGATGATGACTGTGTAGATGATGATGACTGTGTAGATGATGACTGTGTAGATGATGACTGTGTAGATGATGATGACTGTGTAGATGATGATGACTGTGTAGATGATGACTGTGTAGATGATGATGACTGTGTAGATGATGATGACTGTGTAGATGATGATGACTGTGTAGATGATGATGACTGTGTAGATGATGACTGTGTAGATGATGACTGTGTAGATGATGATGACTGTGTAGATGATGACTGTGTAGATGATGACTGTGTAGATGATGATGACTGTGTAGATGATGATGACTGTGTAGATGATGATGACTGTGTAGATGATGATGACTGTGTAGATGATGATGACTGTGTAGATGATGACTGTGTAGATGATGACTGTGTAGATGATGACTGTGTAGATGATGATGACTGTGTAGATGATGACTGTGTAGATGATGATGACTGTGTAGATGATGACTGTGTAGATGATGATGACTGTGTAGATGATGATGACTGTGTAGATGATGACTGTGTAGATGATGACTGTGTAGATGATGATGACTGTGTAGATGATGACTGTGTAGATGATGATGACTGTGTAGATGATGACTGTGTAGATGATGACTGTGTAGATGATGATGACTGTGTAGATGATGACTGTGTAGATGATGACTGTGTAGATGATGACGACTGTGTAGATGATTGACAGATTGCGTGGATGATGATTGACAGATTGCGTGGATGATGACTGACAGATTGCGCGGATGACTGACAGATTGCGCGGATGATTGACAGATTGCGCGGATGACTGACAGATTGCGTGGATGACTGACTGACTGCGTGTAGACGGATGGATGACGGGGAGCGAGCGTCCCCCGTCCCCTCGCGTGCTCTTCCGTGGAGTGGGGCGGGAGGACTGTCGGGCGGAGGCTGGCCCCCGTGCCCCAGGCTAGCCCCCGGCCGCGGGCCCGGCCCTGGCCGTGTGGTCGGAGGCGGTTTCCACGCGCGCGCGCGCGTGTG
Organism: Meriones unguiculatus; assembly: GCF_030254825.1. Classification (NCBI taxonomy): domain Eukaryota; kingdom Metazoa; phylum Chordata; class Mammalia; order Rodentia; family Muridae; genus Meriones; species Meriones unguiculatus. The sequence continues at coordinate 11,418 of NW_026843638.1, read as the reverse complement.
TGTGTGTGTGTGTGTGTGTGTGACGGGGGGGTGGGGAGGGTGGCCGCCCCGTGTGCTCTGTCACCGCGAGCACAGTGTTGTGCGCGTGGGGAGGAGCCTGTTGGCCTGGCTCGGGGGAGGGGCGGGGGTTACTCCTTGCCCGCGCATGCGTGTGTGTGTGCGTGTGTGTGTGTGTGTGCGTGCGCGAGTGTGTGTGTGTAGACCCAGGTCCTCCTGCAACCTTCCCCCCGGAGCACCTCCCTCCCCCCCGGAGCACCTCCGTCCCTCCCCCTGGAGCACCTCCCTCCCTCCCCCTGGAGCACCTCTCTCCCCTGGAGCATCTCCCTCCCTCCCCTTGGAGCACCTCTCTCCCCCTGGAGCACCTGCCTCCCTCCCCCTGGAGCACCTCTGTCCCCCTGGAGCACCTCCCTCCCCCTGGACCACCTCCCTCCCCTCTGGACCACCTCCCTTCGTCACCCTGGAGCATCTCCCTCCGTCCTCCTGCAGCACCTCCCTCCCCCTGGAGCGCCTCCTTCCCCCTGGAGCACCTTCCTCCCCACCTCCGTCCCCCTGGAGCACCTCCCTCCATCCCCCTGGAGCACCTCTGTCCCCCTGGAGCACCTGCCTCCCTCCCCCTGGAGCACCTCTCTCCCCCTGGAGCACCTGCCTCCCTCCCCCTGGAGCACCTCTGTCCCCCTGGAGCACCTCTCTCCCCCTGGAACACCTCCCTCCCCCTGGAACACCTCCCTTCCCTCTGGACCACCTCCCTCCGTCCCCCTGGAGCACCTCCCTCCATCCCCCTGGAGCGCCTCCGTCCCCTCCGGAGCACCTCCGTCCCCCCAGAGCACCTCCCTCCCCCTGGAGCATCTCCCTCCGTCCCCCTGGAGCACCTCCCTGCCCCTGGAGCACCTCCTGGGCTATGGTTGCAGCTCTGGGGTGCTGGCAGGGCCTTGGGGCAGCCTCCACCCACACCGCCTCCCCCTTGGCGAGCTGCTCGGGGGGGGGCCTGGCTGCTGCTCCCCGGAAGGGGAGGGTGGAGGGAAGCCCAGGCAGGTGAGGAGGGTGGCGGGAGCACAGCCCAGGGCGGGGGGTCAAGGGAGGTCAAGGGAGGTCAGCCCAGGACCTGAAGAGAGGCGCCGCCCTCATCTCCATCCCCTCATCCCCATCCCATCCCCATCTCATCCCCATATCCCCACCTCCTTATGCTGTCATCCCCATTCCCTCACCATCATCCCCATTCCCTCATCCCTATCCCTTCATCCCCTCATCCTCATCTCCATCCTCATCCCCATCTCCTCATCCCCATCTCCTCATCCTCCTCTCCTCCTCCTCATCCCCGTCCTCATCTCCTCCTCCTCCTCCTCATCTCCCCATCCTCATCCTCATCTTCATCCTCATCTCCTCATCCTCATCCTCATCTCCTCATCCTCATCCCCATCCCCTCATCCTCATCCTCATCTCATCCTCCTCATCCTCATCTCATCCTCATCCCCATCCCCATCCCCATCTCTTCATCCTCATCCTCACCCTCATCCTCATCCTCATCCTCATCTCCTCATCCTCATCCCCATCCCCATCCCCATCTCCTCATCCCCATCTCCATCCTCATCCTCATCCTCCATCCTCATCCCCATCCTCATCTCCTCATCCCCTCATCTCCTCATCCTCATCCCCATCCTCATCCCCATCCCTATCTCCTCATCCTCATCCCCATCCTCATCCTCATCCTCATCCCCATCCCATCCCCATCTCATCCCCATATCCCCATCTCCTTATGCTGTCATCCCCATTCCCTCACCATCATCCCCATTCCCTCATCCCTATCCCTTCATCCCCTCATCCTCATCTCCATCCTCCTCCCCAACTCCTCATCCCCATCTCCTCATCCTCATCTCCTCCTCATCCCCGTCCTCATCTCCTCCTCCTCCTCCTCCTCCTCATCTCCCCATCCTCATCCTCATCCTCATATCCTCATCCTCATCTCCTCATCCTCATCCCCATCTCCTCATCCCTCATCCTCCTCCTCATCTCCTCCTCTTCATCTCCTCATCCTCACCCTCATCCTCATCTCCTCATCCTCATCCCCATCCCCATCCTCATCCCCGTCCTCATCTCCATCCTCATCCTTATCTTCATCCCCATCTACATCCTCATCCTCCATCCTCATCCTCATCTCCTCATCCTCATCCCCATCCTCATCCTCATCCCCATCCTCATCCCCATCCTCATCCCCATCTTCATCCTCATCCCCATCCTCATCCCCATCCCCATCCTCATCCCCATCTCCTCATCCCCATCTCCTCATCCCCTCATCTCCTCATCCTCATCCCCATCCTCATCCCCATCCTCATCCTCATCCCCATCCTCATCCCCATCCCCATCTCATCCTCACCCTCATCCTCATCCTCATCCCCATCCCCATCCTCATCCTCATCCCCGTCCTCATCTCCATCCTCATCCTCATCCCCATCTCCATCCTCATCCCCATCCTCATCCTCATCTCCATCCTCATCCCCATATCCTCATCCCCATCTCCTCATCCCCTCATCTCCTCATCCTCATCCCCATCCTCATCCCCATCTCCATCCTCATCCTCATCCTCCATCCTCATCTCCATCCTCATCCCCATCCTCATCCCCATATCCTCATCCCCATCTCCTCATCCTCATCCTCATCCCCATCCCCATCCTCATCCTCATCCCCATCCTGATCTCCTCATCCTCATCCCCATCCTCATCCTCATCCTCATCCCCATCTCCTCATCCTCATCCCCATCCTCATCCCCATCCTCATCCCCATCCCCATCCTCATCTCCATCCTCATCCTCATCCCCATCCTCATCCCCACCCTCATCCCCACCCTCATCCCCACCCCCATCCCCACCCTCCCCCTCATCCCCGCGCGAGAAGGCCGTGGCTCCGAGCAGGGACGGTCGGTCGGTCCCGTTTCACAGTCCCCGGCCGCACGGCTGCGCCCTCCCCCAGTCTGTGTGTCCGTCCGTCCGTCCGTCCGTCCGTCCGTCCGCAGACGGCTGGGACAGCGGGACTGTTCGCCCCGGGGCTGGGTGGGCGGGGCCGGGAGACGCACGCACACGCGCCGTGTGTGTGTGTGTGTGTGTGTGTGTGTGTCTGTGTGTCTGTGTGTCTGTGTGTGTGTGTGTGTGTGTGTGTGTGCGCGCGCGCCCCCCCCCCCGCCGCCCCGCCTCAGGCCTCCTCCTGGGGCCACCAGCCTCGCCCCTCCCCTCTGGGGGCGCCGCTGAGAGGGGAGGCGCCGGCTCCCTCGGGATCGCAGACGGGCGGGTGCTGGGACTCGAACCCGGGGCCCCGGGAGGGGCCGACAGAGCTCGCAGCCCCCGCCGAGCCCTCTCTCCTCCTCCCCTCCCCGTGCACGCGCCTCGGTGTCTCGCCCGCGGGGGTGCTGGGGCCCCCAGACCGGATTCACAGACAGGTGGGGGCGCCGGGGTTTGAACCCGGGTCCTCCGGGGGAACGGCCGGTGCTCCAGCCCCCCCCCCCCCCACATACACACACACACTCTCACCCCATCCCCCAGCGGCCAGGGTCTGTCTGTGGAGCCCAGGCCGGCCTCGAACCCTTGATCCTCCTGCCTCCGCCTTCCTCCCCCACGAGCCTGTCCTCTCTGTCCTCTGTCCTCTCTGTCCTCTCTGTCCTCTCTGTTCTCTCTGTCCTCTCTGTCCTCTGTCTTCTCTGTCCTCTGTCCTCTCTGTCCTCTCTGTCCTCTCTGTCCTCTCTGTCCTCTGTCCTCTCTGTCCTCTGTCCTCTCTGTCCTCTCTGTCCTCTCTGTCCTCTCTGTCCTCTCTGTCCTCTCTGTCCTCTGTCCTCTCTGTCCTCTCTGTCCTCTGTCCTCTGTCCTCTCTGTCCTCTCTGTCCTCTCTGTCCTCTCTGTCCTCTCTGTCCTCTCTGTCCTCTCTGTCCTCTGTC
>NW_026843637.1:0-28403 GCF_030254825.1 Meriones unguiculatus | reverse complement strand
CTACAGAAGATACTAGAAGGAAAACCCCAACCCATTAATATTAAATACACTCCAGAAAACACATTGTGGCCCACACCATGAGGGGAATTCCATGCCTGACACTGCCTGGATGACCATGAACCAGAGTCAAGATAACCTAGAGACACACGATATCTGTAAACATGACAGGCAAAAAAATGTCAATGCAAGATACTCCGCTATAATCATATATGAGTGCCTAGCCCAGTTGTCATCAGAGAGACATCACCCAGCATCTGATGGGAGCAGATGCAGAGAACCACAGCCAAACACAATTATGTATCTAGGGGAACGCCACAAATGATGGAATATGTATTGTAGGAATCAGAGATATCAAGGACAGAACAAGAACATGGCTCACTAAGTCAACTGGGCTCATAGGGGATCACAGAGACTGAAAGAAAAAGGCAAACATTCTATGAGTCTTGTGAGCTAGGTTGTCTGCATACATCTTAGATGTTGCTGAGGGACTTCCAACAGTGAGTGTGTGTGTGTGTGTCCGTGGGTGACTCTGACTCTTTTTCCTGCTCTAGCTACACTTTCCTCATGTATTGCTTTGACCAACTCTGATGTGAGGGATTGTTCCTAGTCTTATTGTAACTTGTTATGCCATCAGAATTTTTTTCATTGAAAATAAAGAAGCAGTGGATCTGAAGGAGAGGTGAGTTGGGCAGAGTAGAGGTGGATAGATTGTGGGTAGGAGGAATGGAGGAACAGGAAACTGCAGTTGGGATGTAGTGCATGAAGCAAGAACAAAAAATAAAATGCTAAAACAAAATAAACTATCAGCAGCTAGGGCTGTTGGTGAGTATCTGCAGTGCTAGCACTCAGGAAGTTAAAGGTAGGTGGGTCTCTGTGAGCACAGAGAGCACAGGCTGTTCTACAAACAGAGTCCAGGACAGCCAAAATTATTCAGAAAAATCCTGTCTTCAAACAAACAAAAAACTGTCAGCATTTTGTGTTTCATCTTTAGGAACTTTGTTTTATGTCCTACTTTTTTTAATTTTTTATTTTTTAATATGAGATACAGTTTCTTAACTTTGTATCCTAGCTGTAGCCCAGTCCCTCATTTCGTCCCTTTCCCACCCACCCTCTCATCTCCTCCCTACCCCTTTCCAAGTCCACTGATAGGGAAGGGCCTCCTCCTGTTCCAACTGACCATAGCTTATCAGGTATCATCAGGACTGGCTGTAATGTCCTCCTCTGTGGCCTAGCAAGTCTCATCCTCCCTTGGGAGGGGGGAGGTCAAAGAGCCAGCCATTGAGTTCATGTCCAAAATAGTCCCTGTTGCACTTAGTATGGTACCCACTTAGATACAGAGCTGACATGGATATATTTGAGCAGGAGTGCTAGGTTACATGCATACATGGTCCTTGGGTAGAGATACAGTCTCATAGAAGACCCCTGTGCCCTGATATATTTGGTTCTTGTGGAGTTCCTTTCCTTTCCAGGTCACACAAACAACCCCTTCTTTCATATGATTCTCTGTGCTCTGCCCAAGGTTTGGTTATGAGTCTCAGCATCTGCTTTGATACACTGCTAGGTAGAGTCTTTCACAGGGCCTCTGTGGTAGGCTTCTGTCCTGTTTCTTGTTTTCTCCTATGTCCATCCCATTTGTTTTTTTAAGTGAGGATTGATCATCTTAACCCAGGTCCTCTTTCTTGTTTGTCATCTTTAGGTGTACAGATTTTAGTATGTTTTTCCTATGTTATAGGTCTAGCATCCACTTAAAAGTGAGTGTATACCATGTATGTCTTTCTGCTTCTGGGATACCTTACTCAGGATGATCTTTTCTAGATTTTTTTTTGTTTCTTTATGTTTATATCTCATGATTTCTTTGAATGGACTAGATAAAAACCTGTCTGTTGCACAGCTGGTAAATAGGTTTCCCATTTTATAAGCTGCTTCACCACCTAAAGAATGGATAGCAAAAGCATTTTAGTCTCCTGTTGTTAGACCTGGAGTCTCACTGCTCAGGAGCTCAGGATTGTGCACTTCCCAGGAACACTCAGAGACCACAACTCAATGCAAAATCAAGAGTTTTATTCCAATTGTGATAGGGTCGCCCCTCCAAAGACAGGAGATGACCCTGAACATGCAAAGCACAGGGTTTTTATACCTGAAATTCAAACCACTTTTGCTGTATCCATTGATTGGTCAGCAAGAATAGTATGATAGTGTACAGCTGATTGTAGATAGTGTACAGCTGGTTGTAGATCGTGTACAGCTGGTTGTAGATAGTTTTTCTCAGAACAGTTGACCCTTCCCTTCAAGAGTTATCTACACATGACTTTTCAATTCAAATAATCACAGTTGTTTTTCTCATGCTGAGGTTGTCCCTCACCCCCCCTTTTTTCCTCAATTGTAACCCTAAAATTGTGGATCAACGTCAGGGAGAGGTTGATACTGTCTCTGGAGCATCAGGAACTGAACTGCACTTATAAGTTCCCTGACAAAGGCGAGTTCTGGTCGGAGAGTTTATTGTCCTTGATGAGTTTCAGTTTTAGCAGGTTGTTGGAGGCTTGGACTTTCCAGGTGTTGCAGGTTGATGAAGGGCAGGCTTTACATGTCACAGGTGGACCTGAGCTGTGATGCCCTCTACTTTGACATCAGTTGGGGTGTTGAGCAGGAGGTAATAAGGACCCTTCCACCCAGGTTCCAGATTTTGGCTGCAGTGTCATGACACATATACCAGATCTCCAACCTGGGATTGATGGGGCACCTCCAAGGACTCAGGTGCATATGCACTGCCATCCTTGCTTCAAATCTCTTTCTGAATAATTTGCAGTCCTTTTAGCATGGACAATAAGTCAGAGTAACCACTACTGATGTCAAGGGGGTCCCCAAGAAGAGTCAGGGGAGCAGGAACCCCATATCATAGTTTGAATGGAGTCAGGCCTTGTACAGAGGGAGTATTTCTGACTCTAAAGAGGGCCAAGGGAAGGAGCACCACCCAGTCACTGCCAGTCATCACTGTCAATTTGGTGAGATTCTCTTTTAACAGTCTATTCATTCTCTCTACCTGTCCTGAACTTTGGGGTCTATAAGCACAATGTAACTTAGAGTCAAGCCCCAGAAACCTGGCCACCTCCTGGCTTACCTGAGCAACGAAGGCTGGCCCATTGTCTGACACAATTACTTTTGGAATACCTTACTGTGGAAAAAATGTCTTCCAGAATCTTTTTGGCCATGACCAGGGTTGTTTCTTTCTTTGTGGAAAAAGCTTCTTCCCATCTTGAGAAAGTGTCCACAAAAACCAGGAGATATTTATTGTCGTACCTGGCTGGTTTAATTTCACTGAAATCCACTTCCCAATGCATTCTGGTTCTAGTTCCTCTCAGCTGCTTCCCTGGGCTCTGGAAATTCTTACCTATGTTTACCCTCTGGCAAGGTTCACATGCCCTAGTCACTCTCTCATTCAGGATGGTGAGTTTTAGTATTTGGTACTGGGATTTGTGGGCAACTTCAGCCAATTTCTTTGCCCTCAAGTGAGTCCATTTATACATCTGAGTTATTAATCTCTCAGTGTCTTCCTGGGGTAGAATAATCTTACCTTTGGAGTTAATCCATGCCCCCAAGTCAGTGTCAAATATCTCCTGTTGTTGCCATATTAACTTTAAGTCACTTTCTGAGTAGTTTAGTCATTCTTCTCTGGGCAGTTCAGCAGTTAGTACCACCAGGACAGAGTTTCCTCTAGCAGCTGTTTTAGCCTCTTGATCAGCCATGTTATTCCCCTTTGCTGCCCTGGAAGTTCCCTTCTGATGTCCAGGGAAATGAATAAAGCTTCGCTTGGCAGGCAGCAACAAGGCATTGAGCAAAGCCAGAATCTCGTTTTTATTTTTTATCTCTTTACCAGCTGATGTTAGCAGGCCTCTCTGATGATAGATGGTCCCTTGCACATGGGCTGTTGCGAAGGTGTACTGACTATCAGAGTAGATGTTTCTTTTTACCCTTTCCCAGAGTTAATGCCTGTGTTAAAGCAACCAATTCAGCTCGCTGAGCAGAAGTGCCCTTCAGTAACGCCTGGACCCATATTAACTTATGTCCATCTATTACTGCTGCCATTGCCTTTCTTTTCCCATTCTCCCAAAACTGCTCCCATCCATATAGTATGTCATCTCACAGTAGGGCAGAGGCTGATCTTTCATGTCCTTTCGCCATCCCTGTTCCTCTGCTAGAACCTGGATTTGTGGATCTGGCAATAAGGTGGCAGGGTTTAGCCCTGTAGCCGGGGCAAAGGTGACTCTATCATCATTCAAAAGCAAGGCTTGGTAATGTGTCATGCGGGCATTCATGAGCCAGCAATCAGGTGGCTGCCTTATGACACTCTCAAGGGCATGAGGAGCACAGATGGTGAGGTCCTGTCCCAGAGTCAGTTTGTCTGCATGTTATACTAGTGCCGCCACTGCTTCTATTATTTCCAGGCAGGTTGGCCATCTTGCCACTAGTGAATCAAGTGTTTTGGATAGATAGGCTACCGGTCTCTTCCAGGGTCCAATTTTCTGTGTTAGCACCCCATTGACCATTCCCTGATTCTCAGCCACATAGAGATGGAAGGGTTTGGTTACATCAGGGAGTCCCAATGCAGGAGCCAATATTAAGGCTTGTTTGATATTATCAAATGCAGCTTGTTCATCCTTTCCCCAGATGAAAGAGTCATTGCCCTTTGTAAGGGCATGCAGAAGGGCTACCATCTTGGCAAATCCCGGAATCCACAGCCAGCAAAACCCTGCTGTACCGAAAATTTCCCTCAGTTGTTCAGTAGTCCCTGGAGGGGGAATGTGAAATACAGTCTCTTTTCTAGCCTCCGAAGGCCATCTCTTTCCCGCTTTTAATATATATCCCAGGTAACTGACCTGCAGGATGGGAGTTTTTCACTGTAGCTGAGCTCACCCATCTCTTGCAACAGCTGGTCGGTGGCGTCAAAACAACTTTCTTTACAATCTGCTGCTAATAGTATATCATCCACATATTGGAGATGAGTTACCTGGGGATTGGTAGCCTGGAGGTGCGCCAGGTTTAAGTGTAGGGCTTCATCTTCCATTTGGGACAATCCTGGATCCAATGTCCTTTCTCCTTGCAATAGGCACACTGATCCTTAGACAGAGGGCCCCTCCAATTTCCAGGAACTCTCTCCCTATCATTATGACTGCACTGTGGTGGCCAGGATCTTAGTCAACTTTCTGTCTTGCCTCTTATCCTTTCTCTTTCTCTCACTTCCTGCTCATTTTGCTTTCTTTCCTCTTTCTCTTCTTTCATCTCCCGGCTGTAAAAAACCTTTTCTGCTACCTGCACTAAATCCTTTAACGATTTTTCCTGTAAACCCTCTATTTTCTGGAGTTTTCTACAAATATCTCTGGCTGACTGGTCTATAAAGATTATAGTCACCATTGCCTTATACTCATCTGAGGTAGGGTCATAAGGTGTATACCAGCTATATGCCTCCATCAGCCATTGAAGAAAGGCTGTGGGAGATTCATCTGGCTCCTGAACCATCTCTCTTACCTTCATCAAAATGGTGGGCTTTTGAGCGGCCCCATGGACACATGATAGTAGAGTCTGGCGGTAGACCTGCAGGCATTCCCTACATCTGGATGCGTTGTAATCCCAGTTGGGGTGGGTGAGGGGAAAGCCATCATCAATCTCATTAGGGAGGATGGAAGGCCTCCTGTCCATTCCAGGCACAGTCTTTCTTGTCTAAAGGAGGACCCGTCTCCTTCCTCACTAGTCAAAAGGGCCTGCAAGAGTAGCTGGCAATCATCCCAAGTGGGCTGGTGTGAGAATAGGACATATTCAAAGAAATATGTGCCTTGTATCTCACCTCCAAGACATGATAGTCACAGCCTGTCCTATAATAAAGTCATCCATCAAGAAAGTCAAAGAAGCAACAATGATAGAGACAAAAAGAACAAGATGGGCAATTTGACAAGGACACCCTTTTGGGTGGTACCACAGAATTCTGATTGAGAGGCTGCCTCACGGCAGCTGTCTCTGAAGAGAAACAGATGGGAGGAAGACCATGCAGGACCTAGCCTCCCCAAATGGAATCCGGAATGTCCTCCAGTTCCCAGTCAATCGATATTCTGACAAATATGTCCATCGCAGTGACTGAGCAGACGACCAAAAAGGTCCAGTTAGGTGACTAAAGAGAAACAGTGGTATACCAGAAATCAGACTAACCTGTTCCGAGCTCGACCTCTGAGCCCAGTCTGTTGAGGGTTAAGGAAGGGCACGCTGTTTTCTGGGCAACGCACCAAAATGTAAGACCTGGAGTCTCACTGCTCAGGAGCTCAGGATTGCGCCCTTCACAGGAACAATCACAGACCACATCTCAATGCAATAGCAAAAGGTTTTATTGCTGTCGAGATAGGTCGCACCTCCAAAGACAGGACATGACCCTGAACATGCAAAGCACAGGGTTTTTATGCCTGAAAATCAGATCACTTTTGCTCTATACTTTACAGCTGGTTGTTTCTCAGAACAGTTCACCCTGCCCTTCAAGAGCTATCAGCACCTGGTTTCAATTCAAATTATCACAGTTGTTTTTTTTTTCATTCCCAGGTGGTCCCTCATTTGTTCTGATGATGAAGTCACTGAATAATGTCATGTTGCAGTGTTAAGGGTGCAGGGATCTGTTTAGGAGCCTGTGCAAAACAACTGCCTCATTCAGTAAGGTAATTCAAGGCCCTGGAGAAGACTGTTCACCAACTTCATACAGAGATTGGGTTCAGCTCTAAAGAAGGCAGTAACAGACTGACACCAGATAAACACTGATGCAATTATTGGCACATGATATTGCAAATACCACATGTAGGAGAGCATTTAGAGCATGAAAAGGAGGAGCGGCCCCAAGAGATGAATGATTAAGAGAGACAACTGCTATTGGCTCTCAGGAGCATCATGCCGACCTCACAGGACAAGCTACAGCTAGAGTTCCCAGTTCTCAAAACACCTGGTGTGCTATTTTGGGTGAATCCAGGCATTTACCAAAAAAAAAAAAAAACTGTGAGGTTAAAATCTCTAGAACCCAAAATAGGAGGTGTGTTAACACAGAGGCAAGTGGTCCCTTTACTCACAGAAGGGAACAAGCAGATTCTGGCTCCAAGGGAATGCAAAGGTTCCCGGGGTTTCATGGCAGCTGTGGCAAAGGAAAGCACTGTACTAGGGATCACTGCCCAAGAGGGACATACAGGCTAACCTCTTGCCATCAGGAAACCAACAGAGGGGCCTGTCAGGCTTAGGCCCCTCATGCAACAATACGAGCTGTCTCCCATCACGCAGCCATGAGGTACTAGGCATGTAGGAAAATATCAACTGAGGATTTTAGACTTGATACACACCACTGCATGCAGCAGCACAGCTTTGCATCTGGCTGCAGATAAACCTCTAACCCTATCCACAAGGCTTCTATGTTACAAAGGAAATACAGCTGTTTATGGACCTGTGTATTCAGGGATGGTAAAGCGGATCTCTGGAAGAAGCAGAATAACTTCTACAGTATCTATTGTACACCCAGGTACTGTTGATGGGGACTGCAAGGAAAAAGTTAAAATTATGGCACATGTAAAACATGAGATGCAAAAATAAGGCAGGGTTAGAATTTCTCAGCTGTTACTGTTCTCCTCCATCTAGGGCAAAGCCGCACCCTTAGGAAGGACAGGCAGATTTGGCAGTACCGGAAATTGTGTGTTCTGGAAAACAGTGCCTAATGATCAGAGATCCAAATTAATGGCAGCAACAAATGTTGTTCCTTGAAATGAAGGAAATGACTTCAGTATCCTCTCCCAAAAGTCTTGGGATCCACAATGTGTGCTTCTGAAGGTTCATACAGTTTCTAGGAATCTGTAAAATTTCTCCAGTAGGACAAAGTGTATGGTGGATTAAATAGGTGGAACCAGAGGAACTGCCACACCCACGCCAGTGTCGCCATAGTAGCATAAGCTACAGGGCGGGGGATATGATTTCCTCGGAAATAATGCCCCCTGCAAGGTCCCTGGCAAACTCATTCCACTTGGAAAAGAGACGTGTTCTGAGATTTCTACGCTTCTTCAGTTGTGGCTCTGGGGCTAAAATAATAAATTCTTTGATCTTTCCCTGTGATACCTGAAACAGCACAATTAACTTGATAAAGAAATTTATTATTAGTAGATTGTTAAAGGCTTTAATAAAAATAAGTTTAAGAAAAGTAATGAATTAAATTTAGTATTAATAGGCATTAAGGATAGTAAAATAATAATAGGCTCCTTCTTAAGAAATAGTAGCATGAGAGGTGCAGCTGGCGGGAGTTTCCCCCTCCCTTCAGTGCCTTGTTCCTAGAGAAGATCATAAATCTTGGGCAGGACATATGGGAGGAGGGTTAACAAAGATGTAGTTAGATTTTGATATAGAGAAGGAACTTTGGCAGGCATCTGATTTAGCTCCTGACTTTCCTCTTCATTGGTTAGCAATAATAAAACTATATTTGAGGTTTCTTTTCCTTTGTTTGCTCTGATCAAAAAGTTTCTAGGCCAAGATTATTTGTGGGTACTGCTTTATGTTTAATTGCATTTTGAGTTAAAATGTAAACTTTGTATTCTTGGTGAAAGTCTGAATGTTCTGGAAAATATGCCAATTTTAAGGTGCCTTTTGTGAAATCATTATAAAAATACTAGCTTGATTTCAGTAAAGTTGCAGCAGAGTCAAAACCATCAAGGTGTCTCTGTCAATTCTTTGCCGAAACCGTGTCTTCCTGTCTAAAGCCTTGTTCTCCCGCGGAAGACAGGAGCCCGACTGGGCCGGTCCGTGGCAGGGAACCAAGAGGGAACTTGACACCTTCTGTGGCCTGCCACTGAAAGAGAAATTCAGAAATAATTCCAGGAGTCTTTCTGCAGGATAAGTCTACTCTTTGCCCAAATGCTTAGACTTGCAGGGTCCTAACCATATTTAGATTGTTGAAATCATACACCGGGTGACTGGAGCTCAAAGGAACTTAAGGCAGACGGCACACGCAGAGTGCAAGATCTGTTCTAGCCACGTTCCTCCTTGAGCATCAGCCAGAGCTGAATGAATGACCTTGTTAAAGTAGGCAAAGACTGCTCCTGGCTTATGCCTCTTCTCCTTGCCTGATCATCAGAAGCCGTGCCTTAGACTCTCCCCTCAAACTCCTTGTGGACCAACACAGGTGCGTACTGTGAGCTAAGCAGTGGAATTTGGGTAGAACACAAGGCCAACTGTTTCTGGAAAGGCTGCTTTAGGGTGGGATATGGGAAAATTCGCAAGAGGAAGGAAAGGTTTCACAGTTTGGAAGCAGAAGAGCGTTCCACGGTTTGGCCTGTAATTGGAGGCTTCGAGGGAGTGGGTGGGGCTTCAGGTCGGTATTTAAGGGTGAGCAGCGGACTAATTTACGCATTTGCCATAGTCTGCACTTTCCTGGGTGTTGTTCTGAGTACACACTGGAGAGGAAGAACTCCTGTCAAAGTGTCTTCAGCAGGATGGAAGATCAGGCAGATGTGGGTGGCTGCAGCACGGCAAAGACATCCCGGCGTCAAAAGACTGTTTGGCAGGCCAAGCAGAAGGAGGTCTTGCTCTCAGTTTTCGCCAAGACACCTTACCCGAGCTTCAGGACCAGGCAGGAACTGGCCAGGGAATTCGGAGTTCCAGAGTCCTCCATCCGCGTGTGGTTTCAAAACCGCAGAAATAGAACTGGCATGTCGAGGAAGACCTCAAAGCAGACCACCGCAGGCTCCAGCCATGAAGCCTCCCAACAGCCTCCTGAAAAGCTTGTCGCCAGGGTACAACAAGCAAGAGGCCCGCCCTCAGAACGGAGAAGGCCTCGAACGCGGCTTAGTCCAGCGCAGATCAGCATGCTAGTGCAAGCTTTTGAGATCTCTCCATCCCCAGACTATGCCACGAGGGTGCAACTGGCCCTGAGCACAGGTTTGCCTGAGGACACCGTCCACATATGGTTCCAGAACAGAAAGGCCAGGCAGAAAGGCCGCGCTGGAGGCAGCACAGCTAAAGGTGAGGACCTGCCTGCCTCTCCTGGCCCGGAAAGGGCTCCTGGAGCATCGTGTTGCATTGAGCAGGAGGCTTCCCGCGACAGCTTGTTGACATCGGGTTCTGCAGGAGGCCAGTGTGCAGAAGCGTTGATGTCAAGACCCGAACTCACCTTCTTCACAGAGGCCTACCCAGAATCCAGCAACTCCTGCCCTGTCCAGCTCTTCCTGGAGCAACTGGCGAGAACAGTGGAAGAGGAACAGGGACCAGCCGCTCTGGACCCAGATGTACCATGGGAGCAGATCGAACCAACACTCGAGGCTCCTCTCACAGAAGAAGAATATCAGGCTCTGTTGGACGATATTTGACCACATTGAGAACGCCCAGAATTGGGACTGTAAAACCCGGTTGCCTGGACCCTAACCTGACCATTGTCTCAGAGACTCCAGCCAGAAATAAGCTTGGACAGATGCTCAGACTTGCACCTAAGAAAGGTGCAGAGCTCTAGCGATCCTGAGTAAGTGTTGGGGAAAAGATGGAAGGCCCTGGAGGTGCGAGGAACCTCACAAGAAGACCAACAGAAACAGCTGCCCCAGCCCCCAGGGGGCTTGCAGAGACTGAGCCATCAAATAAGGAGCATGCTTGGTCTGGACCTAGAGACCCTATATACACATAGCAGGTGGGAGGTGAATCCTTGTGCTTAATGTGGGTTGCCCTATGAGGGAGGTGTTGTGGAGTGGCCCAGCGGCGGTGGAGAGTTGTTTCTAACCTGGACTTTGTTGTTTCTAACCTGGACGGTTTTGAAGGACAGTTATATAATGTTAGCTTCAGTTATTATCAAGATAAATATGTAATTTGTCTGCTGTTGTACTCTGCGTCATTAAATTATTTTTAGGCATTACTATGACCTGTTATTCTTTTCATTTGGAAGTTAATGTAAAGAGGAGATATGATTATCTTTCAAGCTGAAAAGAGGTGTGATCATGACTCTTGGTTTTTAACTTGACTGCATATGGAATTAAGCAAAACACCCAAATTAAGGACACAATTGTAAAGTACTCTTGCTTGTTTGAAATAGTCTTCTCTACTTCTCTTCTGGATCTATAAAGCTGAAAAATATAACTTTAATCCATATCTTCATACTGCAAAACCAACCACTCATCTTTGCCTCGTCTTCTACTGGAAACCTATACAAGGACATGGAAGAAGGAATGTTTTACTCTTTGCCTGTTCTTTTTCGCTTTGGTAGCAAGTCTATTTCTTCATTGACTATAGAACCTTCTTCTTGAGGAGTTCTGTGTATATGAAGGTGAGTTGAGCCAACCAGCCTCATGGACTAAGCCACTGATAGATTCCTCGATTTTCCATTTTTAGGCATCCACTGTTGAATTAATTGACTCACAGATTGTAAATCATTTTCATAAATCCTTTCCTATAAAGAGAGAGTTAGAGGGAAACATAAACTATGCATATAATTATCTTTCACATAGAACTACCAAATTTTCTGCTTTTAATAATGTTATGTAATTCATTCAGAAATCACTTAAACAACAGTACTTTTCATATGAGGAGTTATAGAAAAATATTCATCATCATGCAAAGGCAAAATGCTACCTACATTTTTGGGTATATTGATGGCATAGGAATTAAATTTTTTGATGCAGTTATATTCTAAAATATCATAATTGAATTACACGTATTTTAATTTTTTGCAGCATTTATATATAGTTTATTTTTACCTCAAATTAGTCCCTTCTTCGTCTTAATTCACTCAACACACATTATAGTGTGTTCATTTTTTATTTTCTCAGGTTACAGAGATTCTATTTTATATGGGGATGACACCATGAAAATTAACTGTTCTATGCATGACACTAATGCTAATACCAAAATAGCATTCAAATAATGAGTAGACCTATCCGAATCACACTAGAATTCTCAGCAGAGACTATGAAAGCCAGAAGGGCTTGGATAGATATCATGCAGACACGAAGAGACCACCGATGCCAACCCAGACTACTATACCCAGTATATATGCAGCCATCCAGCCCTACAGAAGATACTAGAAGGAAAACCCCAACCCAATAATGTGAAATACACTCCAGAAAACACATTGAGGCCCACACCATGAGGGGAAGTCCATGCCTGACACTGCCTGGATGACCATGAACCAGAGTCAAGATAACCTAGAGACACACGATATCTGTAAACATGACAGACAAAAAGTGACAATGAAAGATACTATGCTATAATCATTGATGAGTGCCTAGCCCAGTTGTCATCAGAGAGACATCACGAGGCATCTCATGGGAACAGATGCAGAGACCCTTATCCAAACACAATGATGTATCCAGGGGAACCCCACAAATGAGGGAATATGTATTGTAGGAACCAGAGATATTAAGGACACAACAAGCACATGGCCCACTGAGTCAACTGAGTTCATAGGGGATCAGAGACTGAAGGACAAAAACATAAACATTCTATGAGTCTTGTGAGCTACGTTGTTGGCATACACCTTATGATTATTATCCTGATTTCGCTGAGGGACTTCCAACAGTGAGAATGGGGGTGTCTCTGACTCTTTTTCCTGCTTTAGCTACACTTTCTCTCCACATGTATTGCTTTGACCAACTCTGATGTGAGGGATTGTTCCTAGTTTTATTATAACTTGCTATGCCATCACATTTTTTTTTCATTGAAAATAAAATAAATGGAAAAAAAGCAGTGGATGAAGGAGAGGTGAGCTGGGCAGAGTTGGGCAGAGTAGTGGTGGATAGATTGTGTCTGGGAGGAGTGGAGGAAGAGGAAACTGCAGTTCAGATGTAGTGCATGAAACAACAACAAAAATAAAATGCTAAAACTAAATAAACTGTCAGTTGCTATGGCTGTTGGTGAGCGCCTGCATTCCTAGCACTCAGGAAGTTAAAGGTAGGTGGATCTCTGTGCGTTCAAGCACAGGTTGTTCTATAAAGAGAGCCTGGGACAGGAAAATTGTTCAGAAAAAAAATTCTGTTTTCAAAGAAACAAAAAACTGTCAGCATTTTGTGTTTCATCTTTAGGAACTTTGTTTTATGTTCCACTTTTTTACTTTTTATTTTTTTAATATTAGATACAGTTTATTAACTTTGTATCCAAGCTGTAGACCAGTCCCCTCATTCCCTCCCTTTCCTACCCTCCTTCCCTCATCTACTACCTACACCTTTCCAAGTCTACTGATAGGCGAGGGCTTCTGCCTGTTCCAACTGACCCTAGATTATCAGGCATCATCAGGTTTGCTGCAATGTCCTCCTCTGTGGCCTAGCAAATATGATCCTGCCTTGTGAGGGGGGAAGTCAAAGAGCCAGCCATTGAGTTCATGTCTGTAATAGTCCCTGTTCCACTTAGTATGGTACCCACTTGGAGACAGAGCTAACATGGACTATATTTGAGCAGGGGTGCTAGGTTCTATGCGTACATTGTCCTTGGTTGGAGATACAGTCTCATAAAAGACCCCTGTGCCCTGATATATTTGGTCCTTGTGGAGTTCCTGCCCTCTCCAGGTCACACTAACTCCCCCTTTTTTTATATGATTCCCTGTGCTCTGCCCAAGGTTTGGTTATGAGTCTCAGCACCTGCTTTGATATACTACTAGGTAGAGTCTTTCCCAGGTCCTCTGTGGTAGGCTAGGGTCCTGTTTCTTGTTTTCTCCTATGTCCATCCCATTTGTCTTTCTACGTGAGGATTGATCATCTTAACCCAGGTCCTCTTTCTTGTTTATCTTTTTGTTTATCTTCTTATAGATTTTAGTATGTTTATCCTATATTATAGGTCTAGCCTCCACTTAAAATCGAGTATATATCGTGTATGTCTTTCTGCTTCTGAGATACCTCACTCAGGATGATCTTTTCTAGATTGTTTGTTTGTTTGTTTCTTCATGTTTACATTTTATGACTTCTTTGAATGGTCTAGATATAAACCTGTCTGTTGCATAGCTGGAACAGTGGTTTCCCATTTTATAAGCTGCTTCACCACCTAAAGAATGGATGGCAAAAGCGTTTTAGTTTCATGTTGTTAGACCTGGAGTCTCACTGCTCAGGAGCTCAGGATTGTGCACTTCCCAGGAACACTCATAGACCACAACTTGAGGCAAAAGCAAGAGTTTTATTCCAATTTCTATAGGGTCCCCCTACAAAGACAGGAGACAGCCCTAAATATGCAAAGGACAGGGTTGTATACCTGAAATTGAAACCACTTTTGCTCTATACATTGATTGTTCAGCAAGAATAGCATGAAGATAGTATACACCTGGTTTTAGGTAGTATACAGCTGGTTGTAGATAGTTTACAGGTGGTTGTAGATAGTTGTTCTCAGAACAGTTGACCCTGTCCTTCAAGAGTTATCTACACCTGACTTCAATTCAAATAATCACTGTTGTTTTTCTCATTCCCATGTGGTCTCTCACCCCCCACCCCTTTTTTGCCTCAATTTTAACCCTAAAATTGTGGATCAACCTCATGGAGAGGTTGATACTCTTTCTGGAGCATCAGGACCTGAACTGCACTTATACTTTCCCAGAAAAAGGGGAGTTCTTGTCTGAGAGTTTATTGTCCCTGATGAGTTTCAGTTTCAGCCGGTAGCTGGAGGCTTGGAGTTTCCAGGTGTTGCAGGTTGATGAAAAGCCGGCTTAACATGTGACACGTGGATTCAAGCTATGATGCCCTCTATTTTGACGGCAGTTGGCGTGGGGAGGAAGATGTAATAAGGACCCTTCAACTGAGGTTCCAGATTCTGGCTGCCATGTCACTGCACGTATACCAGATCTTCAACGTGGAACTGATGGGGCACCTAAAAGGACCCAGGCACATATGCACTGCCAACCTTGCTCCAAATTTCTTTCTGAATAAGCTGCAATTCTTTCAGCCTGTACAAGTCAGATTTACCACTAGTTTTATCAAGGGGTTACCCAAGAAGAGTCAGGGAACAGAAACCCATATAGTAGTTCGAAGGGTGTTAAACCTATATGGAGAGAGTAATTCTGACCCTAAAGAGGGCCAAGGGAAGGAGCACCGCCTTGTCACCGCCAGTCTCCATGTTCAACTTGGTGAGAATCTCTTTGAGAGTTCTATTCATTCTCTCTAAATGTCCTGAACTTTGGGGTCTATAAGCACAATGTAACTTACAGTCAAGCCCCAGAAACCTGGCCACCTCCTGGCTTAACTGAGCAATGAAGGTTGACCCATTGTCTGACCCAATTACCTTTGGAATACCAAACCGAGGAAAAATGTCTTCCAGAATCTTTTTGGCCATGACCAGGGAGGTTTCTTTCTTTGTGGGAAAAGCTTCCACCCATCCTGAGAAAGTGTCTACAAAAACCAGGAGATATTTATTGCTGTACCTGGATGGTTTACTTTCAGTGAAATCCACTTCCCAATGCATTCCAGGTCTAGTTCCTTGTCACTGGCCAGCAGTGACAGCTGAATACCACCTGAGAGAGGGCTGGGAGAAAGAGAGAGACAGGGTGACACAGAGAAGGACACCAAGTCTACATGCTTATCCAGGTGTTGATTTAATGGACGTCAGGTTAACACTTAAGTAGGCAGAAAAGTACAAGCAGTTTCTCATGTAGGAGCTTTACTTGGTCAGAACATAGGAGAGCTCACTCAAGGTTACACAGAGCCTGCTGTCTGGTTACTATGGTTGCACACAGTTTCTCAGGGTCAGAGCAGTCTGCTGTAGGACCACCAAGGTCAGTTTATAAGAAACTGGACTTTGGAAAATAGCCAAAGCCAATAGGCAGCGTTCCACTGCTCAGAGGCCATTAACTCAAAATTTGCCATATACTCCAAAAAGGCTGCCACAGTTCCTCTCAGCCACTTCCCTGGGCTCTGGAAATTCTTACCTATGTTTACACTCTGGCAAGGTTCACACGCCCTAGTCACTCACTCACTCAAGGGGGTGAGGTTTAGTATTAGGGACTGGGATTGGCGGACAACTTAGGCAATTTCTTTGCCTTCAAGTGAATCCATTTATACATCTGAGTTATTAATCTCTCAGCATCTTCCTGGGGTAGAATGATCTTACCTTTGGAGTTAATCCATGCCCCCACGTCGGTGTCAAATATCCTCCCTTTTTTTCCATATTAACTTTAAGTCACTTTCTGAGTAGTTTAGTCATTCTTCTCTGGGCAGTTCAGCAGTTAGTACCACCAGGACAGAGTTTCCTCTAGCAGCTGCTTTAGCCTCCCGATTGGCCATGTTATCCCCCTTTGCTGCCCTGGAAGTCCCCTTCTGCTGTCCCGGGAAATGAATAATGCTTACCTTGTCGGGCAGCAACAGGGCATTGACCAAAGCCAGAATCTCATTTTTTATTTTTTATCTCTTTACCGGCTGATGTTAGCAGGCCTCTCTGCTGATAGATGGCCCCATATACATGGGCTGTTGGTAAGGTGAACCAACTATCAGTGTAGATGTTTGTCTTTTTACCCTTTTCCAGAGTTAATGCTTGGATTAAAACAATCAATTCAGCTCCCTGAACAGATGTGCCCTCCGGCAACGCCTGGGCCCAGAATACCTTATGTCCATTTACCACCACTGCCTCTGCCTTTCTCTTTCCGTTCTACAAAAAACTGCTCCCATCCATATAGTATGTCACCTCCGCATCAGGAATTGGTTGCTCTTTCAAGTCCTTTCGCCATCCCTGTTCCTTTGCTAGAACCTGCAAATCATGCTCCATGGTCTGGATTTCTGGATCCTACAATAAGGTGGCAGGGTTTAGCTCCATAGCCAGGGCAAGGGTGACTCTACCTTTATTCAATAGCAAAGCCTGGTATTATGTCATACAGGTGTTCGTGAGCCAGCGATCAGTTGGCTGCCTTATGACACTCTCAGGGGCAAGACGAGCATAGATGGTGAGGTCCTGTCCCACAGTCAGTTTGTCTGCATCGTTTACTAGTGCCGCCACTGCTGCTATTATTCACAGGCAGGTTGGCCATCCTGCCGCTGCTGAATCAAGCTTTTTGGATAGATAGGCTACTAGTCTCTTCCAGGTGTCCAATTTACTGTGTTAGCATCTGTTGGCCATTCCCTGATTCTCGGCCATATAGAGATGAAAGGTTTTGGTCACAATCTGAGTACCAAAGCTGGGGCAGACATTAAGGCTTGTTTGATATTATCAAATGCAGCTTGTTCATCCTTTCCCCAGATGCAAGAATCAATGCCCTTTGTAAGGGGATACAGAGGGGCTGCAATCTTGGCAAATACTTCTTTACTTAAAATTTCCCTCAGTTGTTCAGTAGTCCATGAAGGGAGAATATAAAATACAGTCTCTTTTCTAGCCTCCGATAGCCACCTCTTAACTGACCTGTTTCCTGCAGAGATGAGCATTTTTCGCCGACAGTCTATAGCCAAGGTCACCCAGCTCTTGCAACAGCTGATTTGTGGCTTCAAGTAAGGTTTCTTTATAATCTGCAGCTAATAGTATATGATCCACATATCAGAAAAGAGTTACCTGGGGATTGGTGGCCCAGAAGTGTGCCAGGTCCCGGTGTAGGGCTTCAATTTTCTTTTGGGACAATTCTTGATCCAGTGTCCTTTCTCCTTGCAATAGGCATACTATTCCTTAGACAGAGGGCCCCTCTGATTTCCAGGAACTCTCTCCCTATCATTATGACTGCACTACAGTGGCCAGGATCTTAGTCAACTTTCTGTCTTGCCTCTTTTCCTTTCTCTTTCTCTCACTTCCTGCTCTTTCTGCTTTCTTTCCTCTTTCTCTTCTTCCATATCCCAGCTGTCTAAAACCTTTTCTGCCACCTGCACTAAATCCTTCAACGACTTGTCCTGTAAACCCTTTATTTTCTGGAGCTTTCTACAAATATCTCTGGCTGACTGGTCTATAAAGATTATAGTCACCATTGGCTTACACTCATCTGAGGTAGGGTCATAGGTTGTAAACCAGCTGTATGCCTCCATCAGACATTCAAGAAAGTCTGTGGGAGATTGCCTTCTACATGCACAAAGTGTATGGTGGATTAAATAGGTGGAACCAGAGGGTCCAAGAGTGAAGTTGACACCTTCTGTAGTCTGCCACTGAAGGAGAAATTCAGAAATAATTCCAGGAGTCTTTCTGCAGGATAAGTCTACTCTTTGCCCAAATGCTTAGACTTGCAGGGTCCTAACCATATTTAGATTGTTGAAATCATACACCGGGTGACTGGAGCTCAAAGGAACTTAAGGCAGACGGCACACACAGAGTGCAAGATCTGTTCTAGCCACGTTCCTCCTTGAGCATCAGCCAGAGCTGAATGAATGACCTTGTTAAAGTAGGCAAAGACTGCTCCTGGCTTATGCCTCTTCTCCTTGCCTGATCATCAGAAGCCGTGCCTTAGACTCTCCCCTGGAACTCCTTGTGGACCAACACAGGTGCGTACTGTGAGCTAAGCAGTGGAATTTGGGTAGAACACAAAGCCAACTGTTTCTGGAAAGGCTGCTTTAGGGTGGGATATGGGAAAATTCGCAAGAGGAAGGAAGGGTTTCACAGTTTGGAAGCAGAAGAGCGTTCCACGGTTTGGCCTGTAATTGGAGGCCTCGAGGGAGTGGGTGGGGCTTCAGGTCGGTATTTAAGGGTGAGCAGCGGACTAATTTACGCATTTGCCATAGTCTGCACTTTCCTGGGTGTTGTTCTGAGTACACACTGGAGAGGAAGAACTCCTGTCAAAGTGTCTTCAGCAGGATGGAAGATCAGGCAGATGTGGGTGGCTGCAGCACGGCAAAGACATCCCGGCGTCAAAAGACTGTTTGGCAGGCCAAGCAGAAGGAGGTCTTGCTCTCAGTTTTCGCCAAGACACCTTACCCGAGCTTCAGGACCAGGCAGGAACTGGCCAGGGAATTCGGAGTTCCAGAGTCCTCCATCCGCGTGTGGTTTCAAAACCGCAGAAATAGAACTGGCATGTCGAGGAAGACCTCAAAGCAGACCACCGCAGGCTCCAGCCATGAAGCCTCCCAACAGCCTCCTGAAAAGCTTGTCGCCAGGGTACAACAAGCAAGAGGCCCGCCCTCAGAACGGAGAAGGCCTCGAACGCGGCTTAGTCCAGCGCAGATCAGCATGCTAGTGCAAGCTTTTGAGATCTCTCCATCCCCAGACTATGCCACGAGGGTGCAACTGGCCCTGAGCACAGGTTTGCCTGAGGACACCGTCCACATATGGTTCCAGAACAGAAAGGCCAGGCAGAAAGGCCGCGCTGGAGGCAGCACAGCTAAAGGTGAGGACCTGCCTGCCTCTCCTGGCCCGGAAAGGGCTCCTGGAGCATCGTGTTGCATTGAGCAGGAGGCTTCCCGCGACAGCTTGTTGACATCGGGTTCTGCAGGAGGCCAGTGTGCAGAAGCGTTGATGTCAAGACCCGAACTCACCTTCTTCACAGAGGCCTACCCAGAATCCAGCAACTCCTGCCCTGTCCAGCTCTTCCTGGAGCAACTGGCGAGAACAGTGGAAGAGGAACAGGGACCAGCCGCTCTGGACCCAGATGTACCATGGGAGCAGATCGAACCAACACTCGAGGCTCCTCTCACAGAAGAAGAATATCAGGCTCTGTTGGACGATATTTGACCACATTGAGAACGCCCAGAATTGGGACTGTAAAACCCGGTTGCCTGGACCCTAACCTGACCATTGTCTCAGAGACTCCAGCCAGAAATAAGCTTGGACAGATGCTCAGACTTGCACCTAAGAAAGGTGCAGAGCTCTAGCGATCCTGAGTAAGTGTTGGGGAAAAGATGGAAGGCCCTGGAGGTGCGAGGAACCTCACAAGAAGACCAACAGAAACAGCTGCCCCAGCCCCCAGGGGGCTTGCAGAGACTGAGCCATCAAATAAGGAGCATGCTTGGTCTGGACCTAGGGACCCTATATACACATAGCAGGTGGGAGGTGAATCCTTGTGCTTAATGTGGGTTGCCCTATGAGGGAGGTGTTGTGGAGTGGCCCAGCGGCGGTGGAGAGTTGTTTCTAACCTGGACTTTGTTGTTTCTAACCTGGACGGTTTTGAAGGACGGTTATATAATGTTAGCTTCAGTTATTATCAAGATAAATATGTAATTTGTCTGCTGTTGTACTCTGCGTCATTAAATTATTTTTAGGCATTACTATGACCTGTTATTCTTTTCATTTGGAAGTTAATGTAAAGAGGAGATATGATTATCTTTCAAGCTGAAAAGAGGTGTGATCATGACTCTTGGTTTTTAACTTGACTGCATATGGAATTAAGCAAAACACCCAAATTAAGGACACAATTGTAAAGTACTCTTGCTTGTTTGAAATAGTCTTCTCTACTTCTCTTCTGGATCTATAAAGCTGAAAAATATAACTTTAATCCATATCTTCATACTGCAAAACCAACCACTCATCTTTGCCTCATCTTCTACTGGAAACCTATACAAGGACATGGAAGAAGGAATGTTTTACTCTTTGCCTGTTCTTTTTCGCTTTGGGAGCAAGTCTATTTCTTCATTGACTATAGAACCTTCTTCTTGAGGAGTTCTGTGTATATGAAGGTGAGTTGAGCCAACCAGCCTCATGGACTAAGCCACTGATAGATTCCTCGATTTTCCATTTTTAGGCATCCACTGTTGAATTAATTGACTCACAGATTGTAAATCATTTTCATAAATCCTTTCCTATAAAGAGAGAGTTAGAGGGAAACATAAACTATGCATATAATTATCTTTCACATAGAACTACCAAATTTTCTGCTTTTAATAATGTTATGTAATTCATTCAGAAATCACTTAAACAACAGTACTTTTCATATGAGGAGTTATAGAAAAATATTCATCATCATGCAAAGGCAAAATGCTACCTACATTTTTGGGTATATTGATGGCATAGGAATTAAATTTTTTGATGCAGTTATATTCTAAAATATCATAATTGAATTACAAGTATTTTAATTTTTTGCAGCATTTATATATAGTTTATTTTTACCTCAAATTAGTCCCTTCTTCGTCTTAATTCACTCAACACACATAGTGTGTTCATTTTTTATTTTCTGAGGTTACAGAGATTCTATTTTATATGGGGATGACACCATGAAAATTAACTGTTCTATGCATGACACTGCTAATACCAAAATAGCATTCAAATAATGAGTAGACCTATCCGAATCACACTAGAATTCTCAGCAGAGACTATGAAAGCCAGAAGGGCTTGGATGGATATCATGCAGACAGGAAGAGACCACCGATGCCAACCCAGACTACTATACCCAGTATATATGCAGCCATCCAGCCCTACAGAAGATACTAGAAGGAAAACCCCAACCCAATAATGTGAAATACACTCCAGAAAACACATTGAGGCCCACACCATGAGGGGAAGTCCATGCCTGACACTGCCTGGATGACCATGAACCAGAGTCAAGATAACCTAGAGACACACGATATCTGTAAACATGACAGACAAAAAGTGACAATGAAAGATACTATGCTATAATCATTGATGAGTGCCTAGCCCAGTTGTCATCAGAGAGACATCACGAGGCATCTCATGGGAACAGATGCAGAGACCCTTATCCAAACACAATGATGTATCCAGGGTAACCCCACAAATGAGGGAATATGTATTGTAGGAACCAGAGATATTAAGGACACAACAAGCACATGGCCCACTGAGTCAACTGAGTTCATAGGGGATCTCATTGAAAATAAAATAAATGAAAAAAAGCAGTGGATGAAGGAGAGGTGAGCTGGGCAGAGTTGGGCAGAGTAGTGGGAGGAGTGGAGGAAGAGGAAACTGCAGTTCAGATGTAGTGCATGAAACAACAACAAAAATAAAATGCTAAAACTAAATAAACTGTCAGCAGCTAGGGCTGTTGGTGAGCGTCTGCATTCCTAGCACTCAGGAAGTTAAAGGTAGGTGGATCTCTGTGTGTTCAAGCACAGGTTGTTCTATAAAGAGAGCCTGGGACAGGAAAATTGTTCAGAAAAAAAATTCTGTTTTCAAAGAAACAAAAAACTGTCAGCATTTTGTGTTTCATCTTTAGGAACTTTGTTTTATGTTCCACTTTTTTACATTTTATTTTTTTAATATTAGATACAGTTTATTAACTTTGTATCCAAGCTGTAGACCAGTCCCCTCATTCCCTCCCTTTCCTACCCTCCTTCCCTCATCTACTACCTACACCTTTCCAAGTCTACTGATAGGCGAGGGCTTCTGCCTGTTCCAACTGACCCTAGATTATCAGGCATCATCAGGTTTGCTGCAATGTCCTCCTCTGTGGCCTAGCAAATCTGATCCTGCCTTGTGAGGGGGGAAGTCAAAGAGCCAGCCATTGAGTTCATGTCTGTAATAGTCCCTGTTCCACTTAGTATGGTACCCACTTGGAGACAGAGCTAACATGGACTATATTTGAGCAGGGGTGCTAGGTTCTATGCGTACATTGTCCTTGGTTGGAGATACAGTCTCATAAAAGACCCCTGTGCCCTGATATATTTGGTCCTTGTGGAGTTCCTGCCCTCTCCAGGTCACACTAACTCCCCCTTTTTTTATATGATTCCCTGTGCTCTGCCCAAGGTTTGGTTATGAGTCTCAGCACCTGCTTTGATATACTACTAGGTAGAGTCTTTCCCAGGTCCTCTGTGGTAGGCTAGGGTCCTGTTTCTTGTTTTCTCCTATGTCCATCCCATTTGTCTTTCTACGTGAGGATTGATCATCTTAACCCAAGTCCTCTTTCTTGTTTATCTTTTTGTTTATCTTCTTATAGATTTTAGTATGTTTATCCTATATTATAGGTCTAGCCTCCACTTAAAATCGAGTATATACCGTGTATGTCTTTCTGTTTCTGAGATACCTCACTCAGGATGATCTTTTCTAGATTGTTTGTTTGTTTGTTTCTTCATGTTTACATTTTATGACTTCTTTGAATGGTCTAGATATAAACCTGTCTGTTGCATAGCTGGAACAGTGGTTTCCCATTTTATAAGCTGCTTCACCACCTAAAGAATGGATGGCAAAAGCGTTTTAGTTTCATGTTGTTAGACCTGGAGTCTCACTGCTCAGGAGCTCAGGATTGTGCACTTCCCAGGAACACTCATAGACCACAACTTGAGGCAAAAGCAAGAGTTTTATTCCAATTTCTATAGGGTCCCCCTACAAAGACAGGAGACAGCCCTAAATATGCAAAGGACAGGGTTTTATACCTGAAATTGAAACCACTTTTGCTCTATACATTGATTGTTCAGCAAGAATAGCATGAAGATAGTTTACACCTGGTTTTAGGTAGTATACAGCTGGTTGTAGATAGTTTACAGGTGGTTGTAGATAGTTGTTCTCAGAACAGTTGACCCTTTCCTTCAAGAGTTATCTACACCTGACTTCAATTCAAATAATCACTGTTGTTTTTCTCATTCCCAGGTGGTCTCTCACCCCCCCCTTTTTTGCCTCAATTTTAACCCTAAAATTGTGGATCAACCTCATGGAGAGGTTGATACTCTTTCTGGAGCATCAGGACCTGAACTGCACTTATACTTTCCCAGAAAAAGGGGAGTTCTTGTCTGAGAGTTTATTGTCCCTGATGAGTTTCAGTTTCAGCCTGTAGCTGGAGGCTTGGAGTTTCCAGGTGTTGCAGGTTGATGAAAAGCCGGCTTAACATGTGACACGTGGATTCAAGCTATGATGCCCTCTATTTTGATGGCAGTTGGCATGCTGAGGAAGATGTAATAAGGACCCTTCAACTGAGGTTCCAGATTCTGGCTGCCATGTCACTGCACATATACCAGATCTTCAACGTGGAACTGATGGGGCACCTAAAAGGACCCAGGCACATATGCACTGCCAACCTTGCTCCAAATTTCTTTCTGAATAAGCTGCAATTCTTTCAGCCTGTACAAGTCAGATTTACCACTAGTTTTATCAAGGGGGTACCCAAGAAGAGTCAGGGAACAGAAACCCATATAGTAGTTCGAAGGGTGTTAAACCTATATGGAGAGAGTATTTCTGACCCTAAAGAGGGCCAAGGGAAGGAGCACTGCCCTGTCACCGCCAGTCTCCATGTTCAACTTGGTGAGAATCTCTTTGAGAGTTCTATTCGTTCTCTCTAAATGTCCTGAACTTTGGGGTCTATAAGCACAATGTAACTTACAGTCAAGCCCCAGAAACCTGGCCACCTCCTGGCTTAACTGAGCAATGAAGGTTGACCCATTGTCTGACCCAATTACCTTTGGAATACCAAACCGAGGAAAAATGTCTTCCAGAATCTTTTTGGCCATGACCAGGGAGGTTTCTTTCTTTGTGGGAAAAGCTTCCACCCATCCTGAGAAAGTGTCTACAAAAACCAGGAGATATTTATTGCTGTACCTGGGTGGTTTACTTTCAGTGAAATCCACTTCCCAATGCATTCCAGGTCTAGTTCCTTGTCACTGGCCAGCAGTGACAGCTGAATACCACCTGAGAAAGGGCTGGGAGAAAGAGAGAGACAGGGTGACACAGAGAAGGACACCAAGTCTACATGCTTATCCAGGTGTTGATTTAATGGACGTCAGGTTAACACTTAAGTAGGCAGAAAAGTACAAGCAGTTTCTCATGTAGGAGCTTTACTTGGTCAGAACATAGGAGAGCTCACTCAAGGTTACACAGAGCCTGCTGTCTGCTTACTATGGTTGCACACAGTTTCTCAGGGTCAGAGCAGTCTGCTGTAGGACCACCAAGGTCAGTTTATAAGAAACTGGACTTTGGAAAATAGCCAAAGCCAATAGGCAGCGTTCCACTGCTCAGAGGCCATTAACTCAAAATTTGCCATATACTCCAAAAAGGCTGCCACAGTTCCTCTCAGCCACTTCCCTGGGCTCTGGAAATTCTTACCTATGTTTACACTCTGGCAAGGTTCACACGCCCTAGTCACTCACTCACTCAAGGGGGTGAGGTTTAGTATTAGGGACT
The DNA here is from genome assembly GCF_030254825.1 of Meriones unguiculatus. Lineage (NCBI taxonomy): Eukaryota > Metazoa > Chordata > Mammalia > Rodentia > Muridae > Meriones > Meriones unguiculatus. The sequence goes on along the minus strand of NW_026843637.1, from coordinate 3,506 downwards.
GGGATTGGCGGACAACTTCAGCCAATTTCTTTGCCTTCAAGTGAATCCATTTATACATCTGAGTTATTAATCTCTCAGCATCTTCCTGGGGTAGAATGATCTTACCTTTGGAGTTAATCCATGCCCCCACGTCGGTGTCAAATATCCCCCCCCTTTTTTTTTTTTTTTTTTTCCATATTAACTTTAAGTCACTTTCTGAGTAGTTTAGTCATTCTTCTCTGGGCAGTTCAGCAGTTAGTACCACCAGGACAGAGTTTCCTCTAGCAGCTGCTTTAGCCTCCCGATTGGCCATGTTATCCCCCTTTGCTGCCCTGGAAGTCCCCTTCTGCTGTCCCGGGAAATGAATAATGCTTACCTTGTCGGGCAGCAACAGGGCATTGACCAAAGCCAGAATCTCATTTTTTATTTTTTATCTCTTTACCGGCTGATGTTAGCAGGCCTCTCTGCTGATAGATGGCTCCATGTACATGGGCTGTTGGTAAGGTGAACCAACTATCAGTGTAGATGTTTGTCTTTTTACCCTTTTCCAGAGTTAATGCTTGGATTAAAACAATCAATTCAGCTCCCTGAACAGATGTGCCCTCCGGCAACGCCTGGGCCCAGAATACCTTATGTCCATTTACCACCACTGCCTCTGCCTTTCTCTTTCCGTTCTACAAAAAACTGCTCCCATCCATATAGTATGTCACCTCCGCATCAGGAATTGGTTGCTCTTTCAAGTCCTTTCGCCATCCCTGTTCCTTTGCTAGAACCTGCAAATCATGCTCCATGGTCTGGATTTCTGGATCCTACAATAAGGTGGCAGGGTTTAGCTCCATAGCCAGGGCAAGGGTGACTCTACCTTTATTCAATAGCAAAGCCTGGTATTATGTCATACAGGTGTTCGTGAGCCAGCGATCATTTGGCTGCCTTGTGACACTCTCAGGGGCAAGACGAGCATAGATGGTGAGGTCCTGTCCCACAGTCAGTTTGTCTGCATCGTTTACTAGTGCCGCCACTGCTGCTATTATTCACAGGCAGGTTGGCCATCCTGCCGCTGCTGAATCAAGCCTTTTGATAGATAGGCTACTAGTCTCTTCCAGGGTCCAATTTACTGTGTTAGCATCTGTTGGCCATTCCCTGATTCTCGGCCACATAGAGATGGAAGGTTTTGGTCACAATCTGAGTACCAAAGCTGGGGCAGACATTAAGGCTTGTTTGATATTATCAAATGCAGCTTGTTCATCCTTTCCCCAGATGCAAGAATCAATGCCCTTTGTAAGGGGATACAGAGGGGCTGCCATCTTGGCAAATACTTCTTTACTTAAAATTTCCCTCAGTTGTTCAGTAGTCCATGCAGGGGGAATATAAAATACAGTCTCTTTTCTAGCCTCCGATAGCCACCTCTTAACTGACCTGTTTCCTGCAGAGATGAGCATTTTTCGCCGACAGTCTATAGCCAAGGTCACCCAGCTCTTGCAACAGCTGATCTGTGGATTCAAGTAAGGTTTCTTTATAATCTGCAGCTAATAGTATATGATCCACATATCAGAAAAGAGTTACCTGGGGATTGGTGGCCCAGAAGTGTGCCAGGTCCCGGTGTAGGGCTTCAATTTTCTTTTGGGACAATTCTTGATCCAGTGTCCTTTCTCCTTGCAATAGGCATACTATTCCTTAGACAGAGGGCCCCTCTGATTTCCAGGAACTCTCTCCCTATCATTATGACTGCACTACAGTGGCCAGGATCTTAGTCAACTTTCTGTCTTGCCTCTTTTCCTTTCTCTTTCTCTCACTTCCTGTTCTTTCTGCTTTCTTTCCTCTTTCTCTTCTTCCATATCCCAGCTGTCTAAAACCTTTTCTCCCACCTGCACTAAATCCTTCAACGACTTGTCCTGTAAACCCTTTATTTTCTGGAGCTTTCTACAAATATCTCTGGCTGACTGGTCTATAAAGATTATAGTCACCATTGGCTTACACTCATCTGAGGTAGGGTCATAGGTTGTAAACCAGCTGTATGCCTCCATCAGACATTCAAGAAAGGCTGTGGGAGATTGCCTTCTATACGCACAAAGTGTATGGTGGATTAAATAGGTGGAACCAGAGGGTCCAAGAGTGAAGTTGACACCTTCTGTAGTCTGCCACTGAAGGAGAAATTCAGAAATAATTCCAGGAGTCTTTCTGCAGGATAAGTCTACTCTTTGCCCAAATGCTTAGACTTGCAGGGTTCTAACCATATTTAGATTGTTGAAATCATACACCGGGTGACTGGAGCTCAAAGGAACTTAAGGCACACGGCACACGCAGAGTGCAAGATCTGTTCTAGCCACGTTCCTCCTTGAGCATCAGCCAGAGCTGAATGAATGACCTTGTTAAAGTAGGCAAAGACTGCTCCTGGCTTATGCCTCTTCTCCTTGCCTGATCATCAGAAGCCGTGCCTTAGACTCTCCCCTCGAACTCCTTGTGGACCAACACAGGTGCGTACTGTGAGCTAAGCAGTGGAATTTGGGTAGAACACAAGGCCAACTGTTTCTGGAAAGGCTGCTTTAGGGTGGGATATGGGAAAATTCGCAAGAGGAAGGAAGGGTTTCACAGTTTGGAAGCAGAAGAGCGTTCCACGGTTTGGCCTGTAATTGGAGGCCTCGAGGGAGTGGGTGGGGCTTCAGGTCGGTATTTAAGGGTGAGCAGCGGACTAATTTACGCATTTGCCATAGTCTACACTTTCCTGGGTGTTGTTCTGAGTACACACTGGAGAGGAAGAACTCCTGTCAAAGTGTCTTCAGCAGGATGGAAGATCAGGCAGATGTGGGTGGCTGCAGCACGGCAAAGACATCCCGGCGTCAAAAGACTGTTTGGCAGGCCAAGCAGAAGGAGGTCTTGCTCTCAGTTTTCGCCAAGACACCTTACCCGAGCTTCAGGACCAGGCAGGAACTGGCCAGGGAATTCGGAGTTCCAGAGTCCTCCATCCGCGTGTGGTTTCAAAACCGCAGAAATAGAACTGGCATGTCGAGGAAGACCTCAAAGCAGACCACCGCAGGCTCCAGCCATGAAGCCTCCCAACAGCCTCCTGAAAAGCTTGTCGCCAGGGTACAACAAGCAAGAGGCCCGCCCTCAGAACGGAGAAGGCCTCGAACGCGGCTTAGTCCAGCGCAGATCAGCATGCTAGTGCAAGCTTTTGAGATCTCTCCATCCCCAGACTATGCCACGAGGGTGCAACTGGCCCTGAGCACAGGTTTGCCTGAGGACACCGTCCACATATGGTTCCAGAACAGAAAGGCCAGGCAGAAAGGCCGCGCTGGAGGCAGCACAGCTAAAGGTGAGGACCTGCCTGCCTCTCCTGGCCCGGAAAGGGCTCCTGGAGCATCGTGTTGCATTGAGCAGGAGGCTTCCCGCGACAGCTTGTTGACATCGGGTTCTGCAGGAGGCCAGTGTGCAGAAGCGTTGATGTCAAGACCCGAACTCACCTTCTTCACAGAGGCCTACCCAGAATCCAGCAACTCCTGCCCTGTCCAGCTCTTCCTGGAGCAACT